>NC_056605.1:6131096-6151096 GCF_018340385.1 Cyprinus carpio
GAATTTCACTGACCAACAAAAAAAAAGAAAACGTTTTTAATTGACACCAGGGTTTAAGAGGCACAAACAACAGCTCTATATATAATTTAAATGAAACAGGAGCCAATAGAAATAACAATTAAATAAAATATTATATAAAACATAAATTAATAAATAGAACATTTAAATGTTTGGAATTTTTTTCAAAATAAACAAATTAACAATAACATCTAAAACACCACAAACAAGATTAATAGTAACAATAACAAGAATTAGGTAACATTTCAATAGAACTATTGAAAATCCAAACTTGTGGTATTTGTGTGTGCGCACATGCATACATGGTCTCCTTGGAAAAAAAGTAATTTCTAAAAAACAAAAAAATGAATGAATTAAATGTTTGTATCAGCGATTTCAGGCCCAAAAAAGACCCAACCATAAAATGATCACATTCATCTAATCTTTCCTAACAGATCCGCTAGCTGCCTGCCCCATAAGCAGACCAATCAAAAAAACGTGTCTCTGAAGCGCAAAAACCTCACAACACACCTCCCCCTGTAAGTGTTTGCATCCCAATATAAGACTTTTAGACTGCAGATTATCCATACAGGTATCGGAACATTAAGCTACAGGTTTACGTACCTTTATCTTCTTGCTTCTTCTCTTCTTCCAGCACTCTTATTTTGTCGTTTTTCAATGGCCAGAAAGATATTTTCGGTTTCTTGTCAGACATCGCCGACGTCGGAGTAACTGACTGACAGACAGTGACCATGTGACGAGTGACATCATAGGGGTCAGTCAGGGTCAAGATTCGCGGGGACCTCGCCATAATAAAGAAACTAAATAAATAACTATAGGCCCAGTTTCTTTAATATTTATTTATTTTATGTTACTTTTGATGTATGTTTTTTTTTTTTCACCCACTAGCTAGCAGTGACTCTAGGGGGCCCTCTGCTGGCCACGGGGCCCTTTGCAATTGCAAAGGTCGCTTTAGTGGCTGGGTGGGCTCTGATTTAAAGCTATTGTGTAAAAAAAAAAAAAAGGCTGATGTATTTGTGTATTCTCTCTATATGCAATAATGATGTCACACTTCTTTTAAACTGCATTCATTCATCAATAGTTAGGCTTATTTAGTTTTTTCTTTACTCTTTGCATTTATACAAGCAGAGTTAGCACACCTGAATGGTCTAGAAGTGCCTGGATTATGTCGCGCTCCGCATCATGTCGTCACAGAGGGCGTCTCCATGGTAACGCGCCACGAGGAGGCTGCCTTTCATCCCTGAGGAGGAGCGCGCGCGTGCGCGAGTGGATCAGGTCAACGTGGTCTCACAAGATGGCGACTTCGGTGTTGGGATGTGAGGAGTGAAAAACCAGTGAATCAGAGCTCAGAGCAGCGCGCGCTTACAGCCACCGGCACCGGTCCCCTCGCGTCCCCGCGCACGTGCGTCCCCCGCGGCGCCCGACTCACTCCGCCAAACGCGTCTCCTCGGATCATCAGGTTGTGTTGTCATAGAATCAGGACCCGCTGCTCATGGGATAGCTGTGGATGTTAGGACATAAGGTGTGTGTTGTTCAAAGCTTTGTGCGTCTGGATCACTGACTGCGATGGCCATCTTTTGTTCGGGTGAGTCCTGCTCGACCGGCCGCTTTATCTGGGGTTTTAGATGACAACAGATCTGTGTGTGTGTGTGTGTGTGTGTGTGTGTGTGTGTGTGTGTGTGTGTGTGTGTGTGTGTGTGTGTGTGTAGGCAAAACACACACACACACACACACACACACACACTCAAATCTATTTCATAGAGAGATGCATTGATATTGCAGTGCATTATTTTCAGTCGAAAATGACAGTTGTTTGTTTAATTGCGTGTACACAAGCGCACGCTTAAAGTGCGGCTTCACAAAGAGATCATTGTGGTCAGAATAACTTCGAAATGACTTCATCCTGCGGTCCTGTTGATACATTCTGACGCTATGACGGACGAACAGGTTATTCTTCTCTTTGTTGAAGTACTCACACTTTAATAATGCAGTGCAGACTGTCCTTCATGGCAACAGGTAAACGATTATTATTATTACAAATTAAAATGAACATAACAGTTACGTATGCTCTGGCTTCATCTAAAATAATGTGAATTAACATTTGCTTTTTTTGATGACTCTTGATTAATATTCATGTTGTTCATGAGCGCATATTAATTAGGCGCATGTGTGTATAGCCTACATGTAATTAAAAAATCATTTGTCGATGCAAGAACGTTAATAAACTCGCGAAGCTTATTAAAAATGATCAGAAACTTGATCTAAATGTACATTAAAACTTTCCATTTTAAGCTTAAACCTGAATGAAATCAAACTCATGGATGTTATGGAAATATAAATGTGACCCTGGAGCACAAAACCAGACATAAGGGACAACTTTTCGAAATTACATCATCTGAAAGCTGAATAAATAAGCTTTCTGTTGATGTATAAGACAAAGTTTGTCTGAGATACAACTATTTGAAAATCTGGAATCTGAGGGTGCAAACAAAAATATCTAAATATTGAGAAAATCATCTTTAAAGTTGTCCAAATGAATTCTTAGCAATGCATATTACTGATCAAAAGTTAAGTTTTGATATATCTACAGTAGGAAATTTACTAAATATCTTCATGGAGCATGATATTTACTTAATATCCTAATGATTTTTGGCATAAAAGAAAAATATATACTTTTGACCAATACAATGTATTGTTGGCTATTGCTACAAATATACCCCAGAGACTTCAGATGGTTTTGTGCTGCAGGTCACACATGAGCATACGACTGTCTGAGCTCAATAGCATGCCTCAAACACTTGTTGAAGTCATGAAGAAATGTGTTTTCTCTTATCTCTGAAAAAGGAAGCAGCCATGTCTATTAATATGAAGTGCTGAATCATACGCAGATAATCAGTGGTAAGCGTGTGACTGTTAGGAGAAGATAGATCTGAATATATGGCGTTAAACACTTCTCCATCCCGCCCAGACTCGCACTGCTCTTTTCAGATGCCTTGGATAAATTCAGACGCTTTACGCTTGGATGTACCTTTTGTCGTGAACATAATAGAAGGGTTTGTTTTTTTTCTATTTTGGATGTTTCTGTGAAAGGAAGAGGAAGCTGTCAGAGGGGTCTTTCCTCCGAGAGAGTGAGAGTGAGTTAGGACCGCAGTCTTGTGGAGCGGGGCCAGGGGCCTCTCCCTCTCCTGTGCTCTATTGTTCATGAAGTGCTTTCCTGCTAGTGTCCATTCATCTTATAATGACCGCTCTGAAGAACCGGCAGCATCTTGCTTCCAACAGATTCATTCAGAGTCACCACTGAAATGTGTCATGTGCAAAATAATAAAATTTAATATATTGCATATTTTGTTTTTATTTTGGGTTAAATGTGGTTATTAATATACTGCATCGCATATCATATAGGCCTTCCTTTTTAGTATCTAGTTCATTTTGGCACATGTTTCTGTGATTAAAAAATGAATATCGATAGTGGTCAGATGATACATAATATAGCATAATAATATAACAAATTACTCTCTAAATGAGCACTTTTTTATTTATTTTTTTGAATGCATCTCTGTTGCTCACAAAGGCTGTATTTACTTGATCAAAAATACAGTAAAACTGTAATAATGTGATTTATTATTACAGTTTAAAATGACTGTTTTTTTGAATATAATGTACAATATAATTTATTCCTGTGGTCAAAGCTGAATTTTTCAGTGTCACATGATCCTTCAGAAATCATTCTAATATGCAGATTTAATGATGAAAATTCAGCGTTGATCACAGAAATAAATTGCATGTTAAAATATATAAAACCAGATAACCGTTATTTTAAATTGTAATATTATTACTATTTTTACTGTATTTTTTTTCATAATAAAATGTTTGATAAATGTTACATTTAGATCATCTGTGACTTGCACTGTGAAACAAAAGGAATAGAGTAGTAATAAACGTGATAGTAATGCGAAAAATTTAAACTAAAATGAAAAAAAATGAACAGAAATGCTCCCAGCAGATGGCGGTCTCACACAGATGTGAGGGTCATGCTGATGTTTACTCGGGCTTACATGCTGCCAGATCACTGGACATTAAAATAATGAAGAAATGCAGTTAAGGTCAAGATGCTGAAATATTATTGTCTAGGCACTGTCAGGAAACAACGTGTCCTTTTCATGCATTTGAATTTTTTTTTTTAAATAAATTTTTGTTTCTTATTTCTCTTAGATAATGATGAGTACAGACCGCCTGTGTGGAAATCCTACCGTAAGTGTACTTCTTATTACAGCAACATATAAAAGTATTTATTGTAACACCTAGTTTGCAGAAACATTTCACAGGTGAACTTCATTCTACTAGAGAAGTAAATGATTGTATCTAGACTCTGGAGACTACAGGAAACAGAAGAAAACAAGTTTTTTTTTCACTTAACTGCATCTTGCAAGAAAAAAGAAGCCATATAAAATAAAGAAATATGGCTTTAGATTGCATTTATGTAATTTTCAAAATAGTTGCATTCCATAATTCTGTATATAAAGTAGAATATATTGTCCTCCTGAAATGTTTGTGGTATTTTGTTGTAATAGTGTACCAGCTCCAGCAGGAGGCGCCACATCCACGCAGAGTCACCTGCGTATCCGAGGTGAGTGAGAAAGCCTTTACCATCAAATATAGCATCATCAGTAGGCTCTTAAAAAAATAAAATTAATGTTTGCATTAAAAATTTAAGCCTTACAGATGTCTCTAAAAAGACAAAACATGACTTGAGAATTTGAATTCTGTTTTCTGAGCTTCCCTGAAGCCCCTGAAGGAAAAAAAACTACAAAATGCATGACTACAAGACAGTGACCTTCTAGCTCAGTATGTCACGATTGGCTCCTCTAATCAGAATGTTGAGTTGACCATGTCCTGTGCTATTTTGTTCAGTAATAACCCACAGGACGTATAGTTTTTTTTTTTTTTTTTTATGCATAGTAAATGTTTTAATTTCGTCCAGGATGTGATGTAGGTCACCCATCTTCACTGAATTACAGATGCATCTCTTAATTGCATGATGGTCTAGACGTGCAGTAGGCTCCAGAGGCGAGATGCAACATAAAGAGCGGAGGAGCAGCAGAGCAGAATCTGCTCCATTAGTCAGGCTGATATTAGTGGCAGTAATTAAGGAGCGAGAGAAGAGAGATGGTGCTTTTGAATTATTCATCTGTATCATGATAATCTTGTGTTTGTGGAGGAAACTGCCTCCCAGTGCAAACATTTTGACTCGTGCCCTTCCCCTTCACCGTCTGCAGTTGTTTTATCAAAATAGATACACATTTATTATTAATTCTGATGGTCACTATTAGCTGCTGTCTGGTAGATTATTTGATGATGATATCAGGGATTCGTAATATGTTGGTGTTCATATCAGTAGTGATAATATTACGTTTTTAAAATCAGAATTAAAAAGATCAATCTGCCAAAGATGAAAATTTGCTGTTAGTTTACTCACCCTCCAGCCATCCACGATGACTTTTCATCTTTAGTTGAACAGTGAAGAAGATTTCAGCTGAAACCATTGTTCTTGGTTATTGGTGATTTGTGAGATGGAATGTTTATGAGGTTTAAAAAAAAAAGCATATCATGGAACAAAAAAATGAATACCAGTGTTTCCTGATGATATATTATTGAGGTCTTAAGAAGCAAAATGATTGCTTTGTGCAAGAAACATTATTTACAGATTTATTAGCTGTAATATAAGGAAACAGCATGGACTGTGGTTTCAGCTAAAAATCTTCTTTACTCTTAGGCTTGTACTGGAAGCAGAGAATAATCCAATCAGTGCTGTCCTTTTAATGGCAGCTCACAGAAACATTACCAAAATGGCAAATAGGGGCATAAAATAGGCCTATTTTATAATTTTTTTTTTGCATTGCATTGCAACATTATTTTTGACATTATTATTATTATTATTATTATTATTTTAATAACAGTTATTATTATTATTACTGTGCTGGTTTGCTTTGCTTATTTATTTATTTAGTTATTTATTTTCTAATGAAACTGAAACTTCTTATAGGACTCTTTTTGTGACATTATTTTTAATAATGACAGTTAAACGCATGTATCACCAGTATTATAAAAAAATATTGTATTACATGTTTGTTTTTTTTCTCCATTTTTAATAAGCATTTAAACAAATGCACAACAAATGAGCTTAACTGTCATGAAAAATCTTTAAAAATCATGAAATAGGCTTAATTTTCTTGAAGCGAAATGCGGTTTCTTATTTCTTCCTTTCAGTTTTGTGATCAAATAGGACCTGAATATGTCTTGACAGGTTTCCTGAGATTTGCCATTATATTTTCTACTTTACTATTCACTCTTTTCTTGAAATTGTAGATTGGTGCTGGGGTTGGCGGTATGCCCAAAATCTTATATCATGATATGAGTAATTTTATTTCATGGTATCACTAAAAAAAAATCACAATGTAGTTATTCTTTGGTATTCAACATTTTTGATATCATAGACATTTCATAATTCTTGTCACCAGTGTCAGTATCATAAAAAAAACCTAATACTAGGGTGACCATATGCGCCGTTCATACGGGACACCTCCCGGCCAGGATTTTAATATTGCTTAAAATATCCAGGTTTTGGCTGTTTGCAGGTCGATTGTTGTGCGACATTCATGAGTGCTAGAGAGCAGAGCAGACGGATCCTTATGCTTTCGGATCGCTGTCGCACCTGCGTTTTTTTTTTTTTGTTTGTTTATTTTTTTTTTTAGCAGCGACGCTTTAAGTCAAACGAACGAACAAACACGTGCGCATATTTGCATCGCTTTGATTGTTCCCTGTAGATCTCACCTTCTCAACGCGCAGCCCTACGATTGGTCGAATATGTAGGCTATAATACCTGCATGTTATTGGTCAAACTGCTTTGGATGTTTTAGGCAATATTAAAATCCTGGCCAGGACGTGTCCCGTATGAATGGCGCATATGGTCACCCTACCTAATTATAGTCTTGGAAAGGATGAACTACTAGCAAAAAAACTACCGTCGAACATAAATACGAAATGCTACATGCATTGTATAAAATAAAATTAAGTGTATAAAAACAGTTTATAATGCACACTGTAAATTAAATATAAACTACTACTTATTTAGGGTGCTCCAATCAGGATTTCTGAGGCCGATCACAGAAAGGCAGTATCTACCGATACGATCACCTTTACCGATCTCTTTAAAGCCTTCTTTTTTACCATGTAGAATTATTTATAGTGATGATCCAATCAAGATTTTTAGACACAATCCATCTGAAAACAAGTGATGGAGATTTACTACTAATCACAGAACCGGCTTTACTGAGATACGCATGACAATCACATTCGATTATTTGCACAGCCTTACTGTGTTTATGAAGATGCTTGCAAAGACATGCATTTTGAGACATACAAATGTGTATTAACTGTTGAAGACACACAAAGCGCAAACATCACTCTGTGCAATACTGCTGTGCTGTATGAGCCTTGTCTTCGCCTCACAGACAGCACTCAGAAACACTCTCAGACAGAGCACGCATATAGCGAAATGAGTTCTCTTTCACTGCTGATTGTGTTTTAACAGTATACAATTGCTTGTTTTTATACTGCAATGCTTAAAAACGCTTGCAAATGATCCGTTTTCGTGACCATGCAGCACAGCAACATCACATGAGCATGTAACCGCGACAGAGAAGATGGTCCAAAATCTTTTGGTATATCGAAACAGCAAAGCAGGCACAACGTTAGAACTGTTCTTTATGAATACTGTATTGCTTTAAATCTGTGAGTGTGGCTGTGCTTCATATATTTTGATGTTGTGGTTGATGATAAAGAACGTGTTTCTCCCAGTAAGCCGCCCGTGGGAGTGACTCTCAAAAGACGCAGACGTCGGCGTCTGTGGAGGGAGTTTTAATAAGATGTTGATCTGCTGACAGTGGGATGGGGTCTCCTGCTGTTAGCACAATTCAGCAGGTATTTTTACCCCCAGACGTGGGCCCCCTCGCCCCGCCCCGCCCCGGCCGAACGCACGGCGTATTAATTAACGGTGGATTAACATTAAACAGATGCACGCTGCTCTTCATGTTTATCTCAAGGGCTTCTTAAGGATTGGTTCTGGAGCGTTTCTTGCTCTGGGCTGCTGGACACTTATCTGCTCCTGTAAAGCGCATCGCCCCTGTGCAGGGTGGAGGCTTATTGTGGCAAGAGGTTTAACCCTGTCTAATCCCCTTCAAAAGGCCCCGCAATTTGTTTTTTTTTTTTAGCATTCAGAGCATGCAAATCAGTGACCAGAGTCCTCTCTCACACACACACACACACACACACACACACACACACACACACACTTTTTTTTTAGCATTCAGAGGATGAGTATAGGTGATCAGAGTCCTCATTGGACGCTTCACTCAAGCATCTGGGTTTACTTTTTATCAAGAGTCTTGATGACAGATAGTGCTTTTGCTTCAGGACCCAGATTTTAGGAACCAGATAACAGTGTAATTAACATTACCAACCATTTTAAAACAATATTTGCTTGTTTTTTTGTGTGTGTCTGTGTTTGTGTTCTGGTATATATGGTTTATGAGGACACAAATGTGTATAATGACTAGGGGTTACACAGAGTAGTCGAGTGATCGACTTAAAAGGCAATGATTTAAACAGTAAGCTACGAAATGATACATGAATGAATGGAATAACACAGCGCGCTCACCAATCAAACAGCCGCGTTGCGCGCCTCAGTGTCTCAAAAACCAAACCAGTTCTCTCTTAAAAGTAGGCTAACAATCAACTTAGATGCAGATAGATTTTCTATGTTTGCTTCTTTATCTTTTGCTGGTTTGCATGGCACACGCACATTTGTTTAGTAAGTTCAAAAAGACTCGCTTGGAGAATTCTGCGTAATGAAAATGTGCGCTTTGAATTAATTCAGTCGTGTTCAAATGATCACTAAACGTTTGTCATGACATCTCTGCTTATATGATTAATTTTTTTGTATATTTGAGTTATTATTTTACTTTAACGCAGCATATTTGCTCAGTGATAACTACGGGAAAAAAAGATAGTCATAACGGTCTTATCAAGTAACTGTAAACTGAAAACAGATACTAATAATTTTGTGACTGTTACTACAGATACAAATACTGGTTACATGAAAATTAAAATATGTCATGTCATAATTATAAAGTTTTGACAGTTAACGTATGTTATGTATTTGTTCCATTAGGCTATTAATTAATTAGTTAATAAACGTTTATTGATGAAAAACTATTTAATGTCTATTCATTTACAGTAGCATGAACCATGAGTAGTCGAGTAACTCGAGTATTTTTTAAGTAATCGACTAGCAGAAATCAGTAGTCGTGCAACCCCTAATAATGACATGGGTACTACAACGTAAACATGGTTTGTGAGGACACTTCCTGTGTGTGTGTGTGTGTGTGTGTGTGTGTATGAATTGTGTTGGCTTCATGAGCTCAGTGCGTCTTCTCTCTGCTGATCTGTGTTCCTGTAGAGTCCTGCAGAGATTTCTGTTCATTATGATTGAAGTCATGACCAGTCTGTCCTACGGACCACTGCTACACACACACACACACACACACACACCTGAAATGATAGAAGTTAGATTTGATATGAGGGGTTTTCTTCTGATTTTTCAAGAATGTGTATCCATGTGTGAAGGAAAACCCAACCTTCGTTCCCTGTGTTGAGAGTCTTATGTAATTCTCTCTTTGGGGAGACTCATCTCTCAATGATGTGTGTAAACCTAGATATTCAGTCAAGACATTTATGCTGGATGATTTTGGACCATTTTTTCTTGGTTATGAAATGCACACTAACCATTATTAAAACAATAAACTTAAAGGGTTAGTCCACCCAAAAATGAAAATTTAGTCAGTAATCACTCACCCTCATGTCGTTCCAAACCCGTAAAACCTTCATTCATCTACAGAACGCACTGAGCTGCACGATTCTGGATAAATTAAGAATCACGATTCTTTTTTTTCTTTGTGTGTGTGTTTGTGTTTGTGTCAAATAGAGATCAGGATTCTCCCATGATTCTGAACTAAACAATATAATGTGTGACAAAATATTAATTGCTGCAGTCTATTTAAAAGTACTTCATTAATTTGGATGAACATACATATAATATATTTAAAATATAATGCATTTAATAAACCGATCTTTAGTATTAAAATGATGAAAAATTGGTTTGAATGAATGATTCCATGACTCACTCATAAATACCTCTGTTGTTTTATTACTGGATGAATCAGTGTTTTTGAATGAATCTCTTGAAAGAATGATTCAGTGACAAATAGATTTTTAAGTCATCTGTCGCCACCTAGAGGCCAAACGATGCAATCATCACAAACGCTATTTGAAGCGCCAGTTACTATCAGAAGGGGATTTGCTCTATTTTGATGGCTACCAGAGACATCAATGTTTGTATCCGAACTATAAACTTTCATCCCAGTATTTCTGTGTAATATGAATGACTGTAAGACAGAAATAATACTGTGTAGTTGAAAAGACTGTTTGAGTCTGATCCCTGGTGTTTACCGGCTTGAGTCTGACTGAATTCATCCAGACAGTTTATTATTATTTTTTTATTTTTTTTTATATTTTTTGGTGACCTACAATAATTTGGGGATCAGTACAGTGGGGTTTTTTTTTAGTTGTTTGTTTGTTTTTGTTTTGTTCAGAAAGCATGCATTAAATGTATTAAAACTGAAAGTAAAGGCAAGAAATTACTATTTCAAATAAATGCTGTTCTTTTGAACATTCTATTCATCAAAGAGTCCTGAAAAAAAATCCTGTACCAGTTTCCACAAAAAAATATGAAGCAGCATAACTGTTTTCTACACTGATATTAATAAATGTTAATTTATAAGCAAATAAGTATATGAGAATGATTTCTGAAGCATCATGTGACACTGAAGACTGCAGTAATGATGCTGAAAATACAGCTGCGCATCACAAGAATAAATTACATTATAAATATATCACAATAGAAAAAAGTTGTTTTAAATTGTTACAATATTTCACAATATTAGCGTGTTTACTGTATTCTGATCAAATAAATGCAGCCTTGGTGAGCAAAGAAGGCTTCTTTAAAAAAATAAAAATAAATTACTGTGATGGTTACTGTAAATGTAAATGTACTTCTTTTTGATAAATTAAGTCTGTTTAGAATAACAAGAAGTGATGAATTGTGCACATTAAGAGCAGGAACATTAATTCTATTAAATAGAATATCCAGTTTTTCCTGATTTCCAAAGTAGGGGGGAACAAATGTAAGGAAATTAAATGTATAAATGAGGTGAGAAATGGGGTGGAAATGTGTGAAACGACTGGCTCATGTTTCCAGTGTCACCTGGTCATTGCTGATATTAGCACTTAAGGATGCTGATAGAGAAACCCAGACAGAAATCAGATGCTCTCATCCTTCATACAGCAAATAGTGCGCACTCAGCACACACACACACACACACACACACACACACACACACACACACACACACACACACACACACACACACAGGCCCTCTGACCGTTAAACTCTGGCTTTCAGTGATTGATTAGCTCTATAGTGTTGCTGATTCCCCTCATTAGCTGGTTTTATTACCCTGCCGTTCATTTCACCTACAACCCGCACACATGTGCGCTTCACACACACATGAACACACAACCTTGCTTTACAAAACACCTTCTGCCTTTATTCTCATCAGGAAACCGTGTTATTCCATCCCATTTACCCAGAAGCAGTCATTCACTCACTGACTGACACTTCTCATTGTCTGCTGTTGTGTTTCATTACGCTTTAAAGCTGCATCGGCCGGATGTACATACTTCAGCTGCCTTATGTCTCATGTTTTGGTAGCTGTGATCATCTGGATTTCCCTTTGTGTAGGACTTTTGATTTTTCTCATGTCATTGTTAGAAGTTGTCAGATATATGTTAGTCAGAATCCCCACAGTAAACCTGCTCACAGAAACACACAGCACGTTTGTGTGTCCTGTAAGAGATGAATGTGGGGGAAGGGAGGGAGGACGAGGATGCTTTGTGAACTCGGTGCTGCTGGATTCTCTGTGAGCTCAGGGTTAATCGTTCAGGAGGGTGTTGTGGGGTTTGTTATGGTGATGTATTTGAGTGCTGGCTTCACGCTGCTGATTGTCGGATCAAGGGTTAAATGTCACCAACGAACAATTATGGAAAATGTATTCATGTGGTGGTGGTGTTAGTTATTTTGTCTTTACACTGTTATTTATAATGTCAATATTTTGTCTATGTGCAGTCCTTTTGGTGCTGTAGAGATTTTTTTTTTTTGTATTTTATAATTTAAAATAAAATGCCACCAAAAAAACTAATTCATCTGATGTAATGCTTATATACCAAATTACTAAAATCAGTTTTTAAGTGTATAGAGTACTGAAACCCACAAAGAGTCAAATGGTTAAGAGAGGCACTAGCTGGAGGTCGATACTAATATATAAACAGCACACAGTACACACTCTCATGGTAACACACTTAACACTAAAATAATGCAATATAAAATTCTGGAAATGCTTTTTTTCTCACTGAAAATTGTGATATGTCTTGTTCCTTTTCACATCCAAAAACTGTGCATTAAACAGTAGTTTACTGTAAATTTACATGAAATGTGCCATTTTTAACGATCACAAGTAAAGCAGCGTGTCCTCATAGATTTCACAGTAATTAACAACAACAACAAAAAAAAGGCAAATACTGTATGTGATTGAAAAGGGTAGGACAGAACAAGAAAGGCTATTAATAATCTAATGTATAGCACCGTAATAGAAGCAGTAATATAAGATAGATGGAACTCCTATCCATCAAATGTTGCTGCCTCTTTACTCATATAAATATATTTACTTGTTTTTAATGAATGTAATTTACAACAATACGAAGAGCGATGTGCAAAAGAAAAATTACCAGATTTAGTCCTACACTTCACTTCTCCACTAAAGAATGTTATTTCCTTTTTTGTTTTTTAAAGCGAAAGTCGTGACATTTGCCAAGTATGGTAACCCATACTCAGAACTGGTGCTCTGCATTCACTCCCCACCCACCTACAACTCCTGACCTTCTGGTTACAAGTCCAATTCTCTAACCATTAGGCCACAGCTGCCCCCTTAAAAAAAAAAAAAAAAATACCTTTCTCTAAACGGTTAGATGTTATCAAATTATTATTATTACTCTAGAATAACTTTTGCTGCTGAATTATCCACTAACTGGTTTATAATAGTATTTTTGTCATTCATATATATATATATATATATATATATATATATATATATATATATATATATATATATATATATATATATATATATATATATATATATATTTTTTTTTTTTTTTTTTTTTTTTTTTTTTTTAAAGGTTTTCTTTCATTAAAATGAAGTTGTCTGTATATAGTAGATTGTGTTTAACACACAAAAGAGTGACGATCAGGTCAACACAGAAAAGTATAGAAATTCTACATTGATTTAAAAACAATATAAAAACGGCGCTGGTATCGGATTGTATCAGTTTGGGTCGACACTCAGAATTTTCTGGATCGGATCTGAAAAAATGGTATTGTTGGATCCCTAGATTAAACATACATTAATTTTACATTATAATTTATTTAATACTACATTAATCTTAATAAAATCCAGATTAGCAGCATTTATTTCAAGGCTCTCTGGAATACTTGTTACTGGGTGGTGTTTTTATTATTTGATTGAATAATTATTGTATTATTTAATAATAATTCCATAAACTGCGCGCACTTTTTGAACATCTTCATTATTAACCCACAGGCCATCTGAGCAGAACTCATAGTCTATTGCTATTATCATATACATGCTGTTAAACATCCCATTAAATACAAATAAAGGTCTATATATAATTCATATTTTGACTGGAGTTTCATTATTTGATTTGCCCGTGCTTTATTCGATTATTCAATTAAACCATCAAAATGCATAAATTTGCATAGAATATTGAATTGGCCTTTAACATTCATGGCACCTTTTTCATAGACATGCATTATTAAAAATGATATCAGATGTATTTTACATATTTTGCCAAAGCAGGTGGGATGAGTTGACCCCCCGAGGGCTTTTGTCCCAGGAACGGGTCACCGTCTCACCCCACTAGTGGAGCAAGATGGACTTTATTTTCAGCCTATATATTTACATTTATTATTTATTGTTGATGCATATCTTCCTGCTTAAATGCACACTGCTCTTAAGAGGGACGTCTTCCCTGTATTTTGCAGATAATCCACTTAGCTTTGATCGTTTCGTGTCCCTCATTTTGTGCTGAAAGAATTCTCCCGTTAACACTCATTTATTAATATGTTTATTAATGTGTGACTGCCTGATTATGGTTATCCTTTGATAATTATGCTGTTATTTGACCTCAGTTTAGTCTCTTAATAAAATCTCAGTTCTCCAGTAATACTGTAAGTGTGTGTTCCTCAACAATAATGAAGTATTTTATTGCACAAGGGTTTTAATGAGTACTGATCTCTCTCTCTTGTGTTTGCAGGTGGAGAACCGGCCCAAGTACTACGGGCGAGAGTGAGTTTCATTACGCTCCTCACAGACATGAATCCCCAGTGTTTCAGGATCTTATTAATATTCTCTCTCTGATTGGTGTCCTGTGAAGTATCACGGGATGATCTCCAGAGAGGAAGCTGACCAACTGCTCAGTGTGGCTGAGGGAAGTTATCTGATTCGAGAGAGCCAGAGACAGCCGGGCACGTACACGCTAGCGCTACGGTACATGAACCTTCACCTTTGAACTTTGACCTGTCCAGACGTGCTAAAACGTTTAAGCAAACATGAGCCGCGTTTCCACCGCTGGAACTTTACCCAGGAACTAGGGACTTTGGCCTGGTACTAGGGCTGTTCGATTCCACAATTTTTGGAATCGATTCCGATTCCAATTCCTGATCCTGGAATCGATTCCTCACTGTTGCTTTCGATTCTTTTCCAAATCTTTGATTAAAGGAACCTAATCTCACCATGATGACTGCAGAATAGGCCGTATAATGTACCCTTCCTATAGTATGAAGCTGAAAAAGAAAAAAAATGACGATACGAAAATTTTAGTTTTTTCAGCTTTGCCCGTGAAATTAGTCATAGCCCAGATCAGCAGGGACATGCGTTTATCGCATGAATTAAATAAGAAGTGTCTAAAATAAATGTGCACAATTCAGCTGAATGATGAAGTTTACTTTGTATACTTTGCATATTAACAAACTGTACACTGAAACAAAATAACCAGAACATTAATGACTGATAGAGCTCATGGTTTATCTGTCAATCAGATGCGCTCTCGGCCACCGATCTATGCTCGTGACGTATTATTTATAATTATCATTGGCTGATAGAAATGTTTGTTAAAAAATAGTATTTTAGATGGCAATAAGATGAAGACACTCAATGACGTCATGATCTATTCTGTCATGCAGCGCTCAAAATTGTGCACAAGCCAGTTCTACCGTAAAATAACCTCTAAATCGTATATATATATAATATAATTGAAAATAATCTTTTATCTCACAACTTTTGTAATTATGGATTTGGTGAATTGTGCTTCTGAAACGGAAGGCTATAGCTAAAATTCAAATGATCAGTACCGACTCGTTTTCTTTGTTTATTTTCGTGAATTTAAATGTGTGCAGCCTTTGTCGGATGTAGCCTTCCGTTTGAGAGACTCCCATAGATAAGCTTTCTTGAACTGAAAAAGACTCTGAATGAGGAGTCGATTCCAATTGATGGAATCGACTCTCGATTCCCAACGATTGGGTATATTGGAATGGTTTTTTTTTGGATTCGATTCCCAGCCCTACCTGGTACTCGGTGTGTTTCCACCGCAGGAACCAGGAACTAAATAAAGTTCTGGGTAAAAAAATGCCCCTCAGAAAGTCCCTGCTGGCGAGGTAGTATGGTGCGGGACTTGGGCGCTAAACATGCTGATTGGTTGAGTTCACGCAGCACTGTGATTTCAACCACAATTTATTCAGATAATTTTCAAAATATTACTGTTACTGTGTCATGAAATGTAATTTTAAAAGTATTTCAGGCGAGAATGTAGTTGTTTACAACTCAAAACTGCGTTTTATTTATAAAGACAATGCCTGTTTCGCCGATTTCGGAGACGATCAGCTCCACGCGATCAGCGGGAGCTCAGAGCTCAAGTATCCTCCTAGAGCAGCCTCACCTCGGCTAGTCCTTCTGATATGTGCCGCTGGCTCTGATGTCTCTTTAGTGGTTAAACAAAAAATATAATTGGTTTTGTGTAAATCTAACAGGTAATCTGTGGTCTGTATTCAATTGATCTATATGTTAAAATGAAAATAAAAAGAGGCAATTGATATAATATTTAGTTTCATTGTAATGTAGGCTGTTTATAAATACATTTCCATGAACTAAGTTCATTTCTGTGTTTATTATTATTGTTTAAATGAAAATGAAAGGAGGCAGTGGTATTTGATATATTTCATCTTATTGTTAATATACAGTGAGGAAAATTGCAGTAGCCAAGGCGAGCTGACTGATGTTATCAAGTAACTTACACTGCTGTTTGCATAATTACTGGACTTGTGTCGTCCTGTCCGTGGGAGATCACACTCCCGAGTCGAACTCACAAAGTCCGAACTACCGAGGATGCAAGTCTCAAATTTGCACACTTTGTATTGAGAAACGCGCGCAGACCTACATAACCAGACTATTTGCCTAATCTTCACGATACTTTAGACCGTAGTGGAAACACAGAAAGCAACTGGTCTGGGGGGAATATTGTTCTTGGGGAAAAAAGTTCCTGGTACAAATGTTCCGGGTAATTTCGGTGGAAATGCGGCAACATCAACAGCATGTGTTAAAACATGGTAGCAGTTTGTTAAACTATGCTAGAAACATGATGAAGACATGTTAAAACATGCTAGCAATACAAGATGTAGCAAAATAATATTAACCCTACTGAAAAAAACAGCCTAAGCTGGTTTAAGCTGGAAGTAGCTGGTGGTCAAAACCCCTTTAAAACCAGCCTGGAAACCATCCATGATCAGCCTGGAAAGACCAGCTAAAACATTTCTATTATTTTAGCAGGGAACATTTAACAAAATGCTAGCAACATGTTAACTCGTGTTAGCAATGTGCAGGGTTCGTACAGTCATGAAACACCTGGAAAAGTCATGGAGTTTTAAAACGGCAATTTCCAGGCCTGGAAAAGTTTTGGAAAAAATAAATAAACTCAGAAAGTTTTGGAAAAGTCATGGAAATGTGTTTCACAAATCTCTGTACAGTAGAATTGTGTTTAATCAGGTTCTGAATTGCGCGTAGGCTTGTATTGTATAGTTTTACTCCCGCAGCTTTGGACTTTTTTTACATTAGACTAAAATGATGGATATTCACACATTTATTCAAAAGCCTATGGCATGTAGGCTAAACGAGTAAATAAATCCACACAGACTGTCAGATTAAATCAGTCGTTTGAAAAGAGCGTGACTGATTCAGATGCACCGCGTCTTCTGTCCTTGACTTTCTCTTAAAACAGCTTCACATGAAGAGCTGCTGCACGCTGAGATACAAGACTTTGACATAGTGTTGTTATAAGAATTTTACATCGTGATAACACAATTTGTCTAATTTAAAAAAAAAGAAAAAAAAAAAGGTTTTTATTTAATGAAAAATTAGCCTGTGAAAAATGTTGGTCGATATTAATAATTAAACAATATTTTGCTGAATGTGTTTTTGTGCAGGGCCCTGGATGGATAAATAATGATGACAATAAAACCTAATAAATTAGAAACGAAACATCTGAATGGACCTTTGAATCACTGGCTCACTCAATTCGTTCAAAAACTGATTCATTCAAGAAACGAAACCGTGTTGCTATGCACTGTTGTATAAAAACATTTGGGCTTTTGTGTTCGCTCTTGTGTGATGTTTTTTAGAAAATTTGTTTTTTTGTGATGTGATTATATTAAGATAAAGAGTCAAACATGGGTGCTATAATGTATCCTTAATTCATAATTCATTCATGAATTATAAGGGCATACTGCAGTCTAATAGGCTTCATCGTGCAAGTGAATGCTTTCAGTGGACTCTCAAGACGTGTGTTTGTTTGGTTTTTGCAAAGTCCTATCATCTCTTAATCCCTCACAGTCACATACAGCACAATAACGTGATGTCAAGAGAATATCTTTCTTTTGTCTTCTTTTTAAAGTACTTCAAAAGTTGTGCTTGAACCATTTTGTGTGAAAAAAAGAAAACTTGCTTCTGCTTGTGCGCAGCTTGTAGTACTGTGAGTACAGTACTGAGTTCTGATTGAATTAGAAACATGTTAGCAATGTGTTAAAACATTCTAGAATCATGCTAGTGACATGATAAATTGTGCTGACAATGTGTTAAAACATGCTAGGAAGATTTTTACTTGCTGTATGCTAGCAGTGTGTTGAGATATATATATAATATATATATAACTACTTTATCTTGTTAATTTTGCATTTCAAAATTTTATGAGAACATCTTTACAGATGTTCTGTGCAGCAATTGAGATTATGAGGGGTTTCGCTGACTGGTTGCTACTAATGTTGTCAGATTAATTTCTGAGGAACAACCAGAGACCATCTGTCCAAAACGAACCTCGCAGCTCACTCCTGTTCCACCTCAGCATTCGTGTCTGTAACCTTTAACCTCTCATGATCAACACCTCGTGTTAGTTTCCCCTCCGTCTGTGACCTAGATCCTCACCTCCAGTCTCTCTGCCGTATCGTGACCTGGTCTCGCCCCTGTGTGATCAGTCCTGACGTGTATCAGCACACTGGATGTCTCTGAAGGGCACATGGGTTTGAGAGATGTGCTGTGTTTTTCTCACAAATCCATCCAGCTTTATTTTGCGTATGAAGTCAGTCCTTGAAGAGACTAATGTCTCCTAATTGGATTAGCATGATGTGCGTTTACTTTGGCTGGTTTTTGCTATTCAGAGTCATCACTAGGGTTTTAAAAAGACCATTATTTTACATTTTGTGTAATATTGGTCAAGGTTTCTTGCATTAAATCAAGTTTTACACAATTCTTTCCTTCCTTCCGTTTTTAGTGTTTACTTTTTCAGGTTTAGGAAAATGGCATGTTTCAATTGAACAAGCTGATTGTACTTCTGTTTCATGAATACTCCGTATAAACCGCCTTTGTTATGATTCGTTAAATTCTGCACGCAGTGACTCTGTGTGCAATGTGTTGTTGTGTAAATGTGGGTTATACACAGAAAAAAATTATAAATTGACAGTAAGCACATTTAAAAAAAATCCTGAATATTTATATTTCAAACAAACACTTCTCTTTTGATTGCAGCTCCCCCAAAATATTTAGCAGCACAACTGGTTTCAGCATTGATGATAAGAAATGTTTGTATTATATATTAGAATGATTTCTGAAGCATCATGTGACACTGAAGACTGGAGTAATGATGCTGAAAATATAGCTTTGATCACAGAAATAAATTACATTTTACAATATATTCAAATAGAAAACAGTTGTTTTAAATTGTAATACTATTTAACAGTACTATTACTATTGCTATTTTTACAGATTTTCTTTCAATCAAATAATATAAATGCAACCTTAATGAGCATAAGAGACTTCTTTCAAAAAAACAATGCATTGAAGTGTATGTTAATGTAATAGTTGTGCTCTTAAAGCTATGTTATGGGCTTGTGTTGAGGTGTGCGTGTGTGTGTGTGTGTGTGTGTGTCTGAGACACAAAAAGTCTCGAGATAATCCCTTTTAATCTGCTCGCTTGAGCAGACGGTTGGCCACACACTGCTACACACTGCACGTGCTGACTTTCTAGTCCAAAATCTGTGTGTGTGTGTTTCTCAGCCGCTCTCTTGTGCTCATCCTCAGGCATGTGATTCCTCAGAGAAAGCATCTGTTGTGTCCTGTGCGCAAAAGCTT
>NC_056605.1:6153596-6185688 GCF_018340385.1 Cyprinus carpio
CTCCGATACTGGCATTTTTTTTAACTCTATTGCCTGAAAGCTTGAAATGTGTTCCTCATTGGCACCGTTATGCTAAATGACAGCATAATGTCCAGCTATAGTCAAGCTACACATTTGAAACAATAGTCGAATATCGGTGACCGTTCCCTTTGACTTACATTGTGTTTTTACCATATAATGGGAACCGAAAGTCTTTAAAATAGCTTATTTTTGTGTTTCCATTCAGGTTTGACACGACATGAGAGTGAATAAATGATGACAGAATTTGTATTTTGGGGTGAACTGTCCCTTTAAGCAGGTGTGTGGGTGATTTGTGCTTCTGTACAGCTGTGATTGGTCTTGAGTTGATGAAGAGCAGCTGACAGATGCACAGACTGATTTATCTCCGCATTAATTCATGCATGTAATCAGACAATCAGGGGTGATTTAAACGTGCAGTAATTACTCACAGCGGCTCGTCGCTGCTCCTCACTGAGGCTCAGGCTATGCACAAACAATGGCCGGGAAAGCCATTTTCAAGGGCATAAATATTATGATGACAGTGTTTGTGTATTAGTCTGATATGTGATGGTCTGTTGATGTCAGGTCTGTGTTGAACAGATATGCTGTGTTTCACAAATGTCCCAGTGCAGAGCGTTTGTGGGATTGTCTGTTCAGTGTGACTGTATCCAGACAAACACGTACTGTGTTACAGTAACAGACTGTATCCTGGAGGCCAGCAGATATGATTTGTACATATATTGAACACACTATCCTTAGTAATATGAGCACAGATAATGAAAAAAACAACATCAACAACAAAAAAACCTCAGTTTATCTATTTGGATCCTTACTTGCTCTTATTTTTAGAAATTCATATTTTAGCCGTATCATCATGAGTTAAAACAGTTATGAAAGTGTTTCCATATCAGCTGATGTTTGTACCAGTGAGTGCTGCATGTGTAAGATGCCCTGTTTTCTCATGTTTACTTGCGACAGTAAAGAGAGACACTGTGTCTTGGTTGCTGTAGGACATTTAGAGCGTGTTTAATGAACACTTGTGTAAAATGTGCTTATGCACTTTCTTAATAAGCAGTGTTTCTGTTCATTTCTGCCCTTGCAAGTCTGGTCCGTTGTCATTTTTCGAGGGTTAGGCTGAACGATGTACAGTGTTTAAACAGCCTTTCCCTGACCCTTAAGACCAAAGTATGCCCAAAGTTGGGTTACACTTCAATTTAGTGTCCTTGTTAAATTGTAGTTATGTATTTGTATTATTATTTAAGAACATGTAATTACTGTAAGATTAGGATTAGGGTTTGTTTAGTGTTAATTGCATGTAATAATGCAAAGATTGTTACTACAGTAAATACATGCAATGTGTAAAAGGGTCACTAAAATAAAGTTTTTACCCAAAGTTTTAACATCAATGCTATGCGTACAGTGCATGTGTGTAGGTTTCATCATCAGCATTAGGGGTGGGCGAGATGACCAAAATCTTATATCAAGATACCCGTAATTTCATGTTTTCAGTTTTTTTGCTTTTAATAAGGTATTTATGATTTAAAAATGTATATGATACTGTAGGAATTTCCTAATTCTTGTCACCAGTGTCAAAATATCACAAAACAATTTCAAGCTCACTGAAGACAAGTAAACACTCAGCGATTAAATAAGAATAAGAAACTAATTACAAGCAATAGGACAAAAAGGAAATGCTACATACATTGTATAAAGTAATCAAATGAATAAAAACACTGCATATTCTTCACTGTGTAAATTAAATATACATTTCTTATTAATAAAGTTACAAAAGTGATTTATTCGAGAGCAGTGAGAGATTTTCTCTCTTTTGTTGTTTGTTTAACAGAATGACAGGCAGCAGGAATATTAGACTGCTGTCACTTTAAGAGCTGCCCAGATACAATATACTGTTACTCTGTTTTCTTTCTCGGCTGTTTGCTTTCACTTAACACCTAAATTACTGTGTTTACGAGGATACATGCAAGGATGAGCATTAGGGCTGCACGATTAATCGTATTTTAATCTCGATAATGATATCCACCTTTCTTGATTATTCAAAAATAATGGTCACAATACTGGCCGCTCGTTATTTATCCTGAAACATGTTTTTAATTTTTTATCTTGCATCGCTAACAAGTCTTTTCCCTAGCGTTCATGCTTGTGGTTGCCAGATGTGAAGAGCTGTAAGCCCCAAAACAGAGCTTTTCTCCTTTAAGGATACACTTTCTGCCCGCTGTTTTATTTATTTTGTGCAATTTGGCAACCCTGTGCACACGCGCACTGTCAGAACAAGTGCTGATGATGATATGAAAACATACAAGTTTAGCGATCTCTCCACAGCGAAATTCTGCTTACATGAAGCCATTTGTACTGTTTGTGTTACCAAATGTGCCATGATCAAATTTTCAGTAATGGATCTATTGTGTGAGGAATAAATGCGCTTTTCCTATCTGTGACAATACAATGGGGGAAAATGTACATAAATTGTAATTGTTGGAATTTATATTAAGAGTTTCTAAAGTTTTTAGCAGTTTTCATGTTGGAAATGGCATGGCAATGTTAGTTTTCTGTGTGTGTTAACGATCTTTGAGCAAATTTACTGTGCGATCTGAGTGGCTTTTTCCCATTTGTGAACAAATTGTCACTTAGAAAATCTAATGTGAATACAGATGACAAAACACTAACCAAAACCATGAGTTTTGTGTTATCATAGTTGGTTAAAAGAAGTCAGTGTGTAGTCAGTGGAGGTTGGTTAAAGGACACATGAAATGTTATTGCATTTCCCTGCTGAAAAAAATAAATAAATAAAATAAATGGCTAAAACTAGCCTAGGCTGGTCATCCAGCCCAGTCTTTGCTGGTCTTTGCTGGTCAGCAGGCTGGTTTTAGAGAAGTTTTGACCACTTCCTTAGCTGGTCAGTTTGGGAGACCAGCTAAAACCAGCTACTTCCAGCTTAAACCAGCTAGGTTTAGGCTGGTTTTAGCAGTTTTTTTTTTCCCCAGCAGTATAGAATAATCGTTATTAATAATCGTGATTATAATTTTAATCAAAATAATCGTGATTATCAGTTTAACCATTATCATGCAGCCCTAACGAGCATTTTGACACATACGAGTGATTCTCTCAGACAGCGTGCACATATAGCTAAATTTGTTCTCTTTCACTGCTGATTGCATTTCAGCGGCTTAAAATCACTTATTTTTAAACTGCAAACAATGATTTTGTGACACAGCACAGCAACATTGCGTGAGCGTGTAACCACAATAGAGACAATATTCCAAAATCTCTACTGGTTGTCAAATTACTGCCAGTTAATCGTGTCTGCCGATATGTCACCCACTCCTAATCAGCATAGTTTGCACACATCCGGAGTTTTCTAACCATACTCCGTATGCTCAGCTCGCAACAGCACGTTGAGGTTGTAACACTGTGCAAAGATTTTTTTTATCCGTCATAACTTCTAGAGAGAAAGAAACTTTGGAGTGCACGTCTTTTGAGCATCTGTATTCATGCTGTGTTCTATCAGATGGAATATGCTTGAAAAGACTGTGTGTTCAGCTGTATGCATCTGAGCTAGTGTTGTCAAAAGTACAGACTTTGGTACCAGTCGGCAAATTAAAGCTGAACTGGCCAATCACCAGTGTTTAAGAATCGGCTCAAAATTTCCGTGCAGACTGGTACTGAAGAAGGTACATTTGACAACACCAATCTAAGCGTTTGCATCAAAACTGAAATATACTTAGGGCTTAAAGTATTGCTGGGCTGCCTTTTATTTTCTTTTTTTTCTTTTTTTTTTTTTTTGGAGTACTGTACCTTTAAGAAGTTTATATGTAAATTACCTCTGTTATGATTGGCTAATATCTTTGCATGAGTGCCAGCTCGTACTTCTGCTTTATTAGCTCACTATATTTGGCCAGGTTCCTAACCACACAATAAGAGATTGAAGACACATTTCGGTCAGGGCAGACAAAGCCATTGCAGTTCCTTCTGATTGGCTGAGAATGTTTGAACTTAACCAATCAGCTGGTTTGTATTTGTTTGGCAGTGTAACAGTCACACTGTAGAGAGAGAGAGACGGAGATGTCCTGTTTAACAGACAGTAAGATTCTGCTAATGAGACAGAGACGGAGCATTCAGTCTGCGTGAGTGACCGAGAGCAGATTGCCTGTTTGATGGAGGTTGGGGTTGTGTATCTTGGCAGAATCAAGCAGTCATCCTCTATTCACCCTCATTAGGCTTGTTAAAAGATTATCACATGGTTAAAAAAAGAACCAGCACGCCTCTCTGTCCTTCTCTGCTCATCAACGCTGACCTCGAAAGATATATGGACACTTAAGCTGAATTTGTGAATTTAGCATTAGATGCAATGTGGCATCTGTGTTGAAATGCTGCTAAAGCTTTTCTCAGAACTAAGTTCATTTTAAATAAAGTTCAAAAAATAAATAAATCCTCAGTGTCTTTGGAATCACCTGGTGTTTTGGTGATTTTTTATGGATGTACGAAGTCAGTTCTCCTAAAGTTCACACAGGAGCCACAGGTGTAGAGAATCACTTTAACTATCAACACAATCCACTACGTTTGACTACTGTAAAAATGTCACAAGTTTTCTTCATGTTAACAGTATTTTTTTATTTTATTTTTTTACATTTAAAGAAATAGTTTGGCAAAAAAATTTAAATTTGATAAATATTCTCACCCCCGAGCCAAGATGCAGATGAGTTGGTTTCTTCATCATAACTACATTGGAGAAATGTAGCATTACCAATGAATGCTCTGCAGTGAATGGGTGCCGTCAGAATGGGAGTCAAAACAGCTGATAAAAACATCACGATAATCCACAAGCAATCCTCACCACTCCAGTCCATCAGTTACTGTCTTGTGAAGTCAAAAGCTTCATGTTTGTAAGAAACAAATTAAATGTTTTTAACCTGTTAACTGTCACCCCGTCCCGTATACGGGACGCCTACGTTTACTTCACTAAATCCTTATCTAATCCTGACAGACTGTATATCGTTGGAAAGGTCTAAGACTCCTAAATAGATATTTTGCCAATGTTTTTTGTTAGAAATTATGTAGGAAAAGTAATAGATTAATTTATGACAAGAGTGCACCCTCAAAAATCTACATCATAACAGGAGTTCTGACCTTGTCAAAAAAAAGTCTTCTTCGTTGCCTTTTTCTCTGTCACACTTTAGAAATAATCAGAAATGATATATCAACTGAAAACTTAAAATCTCAAAATTCATCCTTTAAAACCCATTTTAAAATCAGACATTGCATTACCACGAAAATGGTACATCAATATCATGTTATAAAATGTTTTTGTTCATGAATTATAAAAATTTTAGTTTGGAAAGTGCATTTTCAAGTCTATGTTCAAAAATGTGAGTGACAGTTAAGGGGTTAAACCATCGATTCTATTCATAATCCATAATAATGTTTTCTTCAGTGAACGGCCTGAGGCTGAGTGAACTATTCCTCTAAAGCAGGGGTTTTCAAACATTTTTGTCAACCGAACTCCTTTGGCATAAATTAATTACTTGCAGTACCCCCTGAGATTTTAAGTAAATATTTCAATTTTTTAATTGCATTTGCATGTTGTTGTTTTTTTATCCTTTTAAAAGTTTTTATCATCATTATTTTACATAGCTGTTGTTACTGGAGATAAAATGGCATATCTGGTGGTCTGAGGTTCCGTGTGCAAAATGAGGTCTGTGAGTGTGAATATCTCTCCGTGATGATTATTTTTGACTCGTCTCTGATGTAACTGCTGCAGTAAGAGGGCCGCAGGGCTCATTAGCTCAAGCTAAAGAAGTCTGACGTTTGTGGAGCACACTGGACAGAAGCAGCTCTATATGTGTGTCAGTGGAAAGTCCCAGTGTGACTGATAATCAGCTGTGCGTGTCATAGCCACAGTCTCTGGTGAAATATTGTGTTGGTCACGTCACACTTGTGCGAAGTTCCCTTGAATGTGAATGACACCAGCGCTTCATGACATCCGTTTATCTGTTACACTTGTAGCTGTATTATTCTGTTTGAATAATATTTTTTGCGCACATCACATTGTGTGCTTGCGAATTATGAATCAGGAATGAGGCTCTATATTAAAGGGCACCTATCATGCCCCTTTTTACAAGGTGTAATATCAGCCTGGAAAATGGCATTTTTGGGGTGCGTCTAAAAAACAGAGCTGTTTTGGAGTGTGTCGCTTTAAATGCAGATGAGCTGCATATTTAAGCTGGCTTGTTTAGACATCCTCTCTAACACAGATAAACACTGTGCTCTGATGTAGGAGTAGTGTATGTCTTCAGATTGATGAATAATTTCAGTGTGTGAACGGGTTGAATGATTCAGACGGGAGCGCTGTAGTTTCCTGAAATCAGCGCAGATGTTCATCAGTCTGGAAAAGCACTGTTCATTCGTGCAGGAAACATGCACACGCCACACTTGACGTGATCTGTATAGAGCAAACCTCTGATGATTTTACAAAAATAGCATGCGCTCGTGTACGTGGGTTAGTGATAGACTGATGGATCTGCCAGAGTGATTCATCTGTTGGGGGTTTTTGGCCTGTTTGAGGTTAATAACATCCTGTAATTGGGCCATCATCTTTCCAAAGTTTCAAAATCCTTTCAGATTTCATATTTTTTTGTGACTTTGAGGTTTGTCAGTTTATATATCACAGTTGTACAATGTCATTGTTATGTAAAATAATAAGTGTTATGTAAAAAAGAAAAAAAAAATACGATTACAAGCATAAAGTCATAGCATTGTGAGATTAAATTTCTATTATTTGGAGAACAAAGTCAAAATTACCATAACACCGTTGTATCAATATGAGAATAAAGTTACCATAAAGATGGTTTGCAGTACTATGGTTTTTATTTTTCACTCAAAATATTATCTTTATATTATCTTTATTCTCAAAATATTACAACTTTAATATGTTATTTCCTTGATTTTATTCTCATATTGGTATGACTTTGTTCTGGTAATTTTGACTTTATTCTCAAAATACCACTCTATTCTCGTCATCTTATTTTTATGCATGTTTTTTTTTTATGTGGCACTAAAACACTGTGATACAATTCAGACTTTCCTTCAATTGCAATTTTTAAACACATTTCAACTATTTTGTGCAATTTCAAGTTTATATTTCACAATTTTGACTTTTTTTTAAACTGATAAGATATATGCGAGATATATGGAAATAAATTAAAATTCAAAGAAATAAAGCAAGAATTGTGAAATAAAAGGTCTCAATCTTTTTCATAATCACTATTGGAAATGATCTGTCTTCTGAATGGATTTTGAGTCCGTATTTAGTGAAGCACATGAGCACATTTTAGTTTCAGAAGCTCATGAGCACATTTCGTTTGCTTACATGAAGTTTTCATGAGCAAAATGTGCTCTCCTATTGCTCCAATTTCTCTAAGTGCCATTCATGTGTTTCACGGTAATTACAATAGTAATTGTCTTTAACCTACATTAGCAGCTACATATCTGATCTGATCCACACCTTTTTAGCGCATCATTAAACTCATCAGGACATCTATGCAGTGATTAAGTGATCAGATCCACTGGATTTTGTCTGTACACTGATATGCTTTGGTCTTAGCACAACCTTCAACTGTTTTGTAGTTTAGTGGTTGGGATGGGAAGAACATTTTCCGACCCCATGACTATCTCAAAAGGTTGAGGTTTTAAAGCTAAATGTAGTCCCTGTGAAAAGCTGAAAGCTCAACTACATCAGATGGATAACAGCTGTATCAGAACAAGCATTGTGATACAGGTATGGGTTAAAAACACTTTCCTGGTCCATGCAACACAGTGTCTAGTGTAAGTGTGTGTCTGTCCTTGCTCTCCTGTCATGTGGGGGCGACGGAAATGTAGCTGAGTTGCGTAACGCAATCGATCAGCAGTGCACCGTGTGACAGTCAGAGGAAGTGAACGAGAAAGTTAGGATAGAGAGAGAGAGAGATGGAGATGAAGCAGGGCTCGTGTCTCATAATTCTGCAGTAAACGGCTGTGAACTCAAGGGCAGTGTGCACTTCACTGCTGTACAGCATCCACAACAGCTAAACACTGGAGCTGAGAAAAACATGTTTTTGGTTTAATTGTGAAGTTGAAATTGAGATCAAATCATTAGTTTTGTTCAGATCTGTCACAGGACGCCCATCTATCTTATCTTAAAGAGACCCATAACTCAATTTTGACTCAATCTTTTGTTTTCGTTGCGCAGAATTGAAGCATGAAAATTCAGTCAGAAGATTTTTGTGGTTGTCTGTGCAAAAGTCTCTGTGGATATTAGGCAGGGTGCTGCTATGCGGTTGCTAAGGTGTTATGAATATTTTTAGGATGTTGCATTGCTAATTTATTACTAGCTGGTTTCTAAGTGGTTGCTGCTCCAATTTAAAAAATAAGAAAATTTGTTCCCTCCTTAAATGTGCACAACTGGTTAAGTGTTTGAGGTTGTAAGATGTTTGTTTTTGAAAAATAAGTCTCTTATGTTCACCAATGATGGGTTTATTTGATCAAAAATGCAGTAAAACAGTAATATTATTAAATATTATTACAATGCAATTTATTCCTGTGATCAAAGCTGAATTTATAGCATCATTACTCCACTCTTCAGTGTCACATGATTCTTCAGAAATCATTCTAATATGCCAGTTTGCTCAAGAAACATTTCTGGTTATTATCAGTGTAGAAATCAGTTGTGTTGTTTAATATTTTTGTCATTAGTATATTTTTCATGAGACCTTTTTCAGGATACCTTGATGAATAGAAAGTTAGAAGAACTGCATTTATTTGAAATGATAGAATTTAAAAAAAAACAATCTTACTGACCTTAAACTTTGGAATGATCGTGTAATTCTATGGAATTTTGTTGCATCAAAAGTCTATTTACTTAGAAATGTAACAACACACCATTCCTCAACAGGCTGCATAATTAAATTTTTCACACCTAAGAATATTCTGGCTTCTGTAAATTGAGCGTAATCAATTAATTAATGTTCTTAATTTTCTTTAAAAATAAGCACAAAATTGTGTCACAGTGAGTCACTTGCAATGCAAGTGAATGACGCCAGTTTATAAATGTTCAAATATATTTGTTTTTAACAGTATAGCTACAAATTATAAACAACATGATTTTAGTGCGACAAAAATAATGTCATGTCAACACTAAACCAGCTGTAAAAGGATGATTTACACAGCTGTACATCTCAAATAAGGCATGTTTTAACAGAAGAATTAATGCAAGTAAACTGTCTCTCTTCACTTCCATTAGAAGTGCTTCACTGTAGCCTACATTTGGATGTTTTTAAAGAAAACCAGCAGTAAGTCAGTTATGTTTTGTTTATAGTTATCAACATTATGCCACAAGCGCTGCTGACTGAGCTTAACCTATAATGAAAGTGAAATATTTTTTTCATGTCTCAGGTTGGGGTTTGTATGAGCAGTAGAGTGATGCATATGAAGCGTCTCTGATGCTCTAGTAGCATTGTATCTTGGTTTGTACCAGCTTTATCCTCCCTGTTGTTACGCGTGTTATGAGGATGATGTGTGGCGAGACCTGCCTCCCAGTTCCGGTCTGCAATCATTCATCTTATACGGTGCTGTGAGTGTTCGATCGCCTGCACTGTGATTATGCATCACTCCATCCTTATGTAACGTTATATAACATAACCACCCACATCACTGCAGCTCTGACTGAAGAAACTTTCCAAACTCGAGAGTGTGTTTCAGGGCACTGATGGAATGAAGACGTTTCGCTGCTGAAACACTGAAACTCATGATGTTGATGTATTTGACATTTGTTTGTTGCTCAGGAAAAGCAGAGCGTGAGCGGTGGGGAGGATGGGATGGAGGGAAATAGCGGCAATTCACCGTTAATTGCTTGAATGAGCAACAACAAAACACTACGACAAACTCACGTATATTAAGACAAACAGGTGCTTTTGCATTTTGTTTCGAAACTAAATCTCCCGCTATCATCTTGTCTTTCTTACCTCAGTCTTGTCAGTGTCTCCTCACGTGATAAATGAAATCTGGAATCCAGAAAAATTCAAATGGAAAAAATTTAATTTGGAAAAAAAAATACTAATTTATATTATTTCATAGTGCCCTAGTATATACTAATTTATATTTTTTAATTGGGAGCTTTTTTGGGTGTGTTATGTTTTGGAGTTAAAACAGCATAATCCAGATGATGATGGTGTTTAAGCTGTATTTGACCTTTAATATTACTGTAAAGATTGCATTGGAAGATAATATTGAGTTTAAACCTGTAATGCCTGACATATGGAATGATAGTAGGAAAAAGCTATTGTTTTGATTTATTGAACCCTTTAAAAATAAAGTTTGCATATGCATTTTGTGTAGAATACCTTTATATAGTATGATATAGTAAAATGTGGAGCTTGAACATGAAAAGTTTTAATTAAAGGCCCAAACTGAGGAAACTATGTAATATGGTGCAGTTGCTGATATTTATGTGACCAGAAAGTAAGATGAAGTTCTGATAGCCTTTAATGTAAATCAGTATAACATACTTGAAAATTGCATAAAATGCATGTAAATATCAGCTGTCAATGATGTCGAATTGTCCATTCTGATAAGTATTAACGTAAACACATTTGATTATGTCTTAAGTGAATGTAAACGGTAGGGAGAACGTGTATCAGTACATTGTATCCGTGCATTTGGTTTTAAAGGGACAGCAGCCTGATTTAGTTGCAATTGAGTTATTGATATTAATCAAGCAACAGAAGAAAAACAGAAAATCACTCACTGCTAAAAATTAATTTATAGAAATAAATATGTCTGCTTGAAAGAATAAAGAATACGGTAAGCAAGTTGCTATAAAGAATGCATAATTAGCCTATATAACCATTGGTATTTAATTAAAAAGACCATGTTCTTGTTCTTTATGAGAAGTGGTTTTATTCAATTTTAACATAAAGTCATGTTATGTGTCACCGCAGTTAAATCTGTGTCTATCATGATAAAACCTTAAAATCAAACCAATACAATGAGATTAGAAATTTTAGAGAAATGCTTAATAAATGCACCATAAACCCATTAGATTTTAGCCGACTAAATTTACTGTAGATTTAGTCTACTAAAATTTTATGATATTTAGTCGACTAAAACGTTTCTAAAACTAAAAACAATTCAGATGACTAAAATATGACCAAAACTAAATCAAATTTTGCTGTCAGAACTAACACTGGAACCCATCAGGTGTTGAGCGTCAGACTAAATGAGTGATTGCACAAACAGACGGACTCGCTCGTGTCGGTTTGGGAGAAGGAAGGAAATGGCCTTGAATTAGCCATTCTTCGCCTCCGCCCCATATATGACCAGCGTTTTGCTCCAGACGCGTTTGAGAAAGCAGAAAGATCAATCTTGTCAATTAGAGATGGGCCTGTAAGCCCACTTCCTGCCAGACTGACTGGTCAGACGCAGCATGCTGATCGCTCTGGAGCCACGGTCCTCAAACGCAGGCCGAGTGCACACATATGAAAAGACCTGCCGTGTGAAGCCACCTGGTACAGCTGTCTGCCGGGACATGGACTCTGACGCTGAGCGTTTCATCTCAGCTCCAGCGGTTTCATATTCTCTGCCTCCGCTTGGTTTATTGATCTGGAAGCCAGCAGGCGGGAGGTCTCTCATCCAGCCCTCCATTTGGGCACTCAGCTGACTGGCGCTGGAGAGGATCGAGTCCTGTGGTATTGATCAAAGGGGAACGCGTGGTGTGTGTATGTGTGTGTTCTGGTATGTCTGGATCCAACATACTGCTGTCAGAAGAGGATGAACAGTCCAGCTGAGATGAGAGAGGAAGAGTGTGTTCGATTATAATTAACATTTGAAGTGCTTCACACATGCAGCATGGCATATTAGTGCCGAAGTTAATTAATAAAACAATGAAAAATTGTGTCTTGCGCAGGAAGGCGCCACTCAGATCTTTTAAAAAAGAGAAATTTTAAATTCTGTTTAAGTGTTTCAGGTTTGCAGTGACTTAAACTTTACTAAGCTAATAGAATTTACTGAGAATGCAAGGGAATGAGATTTATATATTGTTTGAGCGTTGATTTTAAAATGAAAATAAAAGCATAATGTTGCATATGCATCTTAAACATGCAAGTTCACTTTTTATTTAGAAAGCAGGAAGACTAGATTTAGAAAGCGGGAAGATGTGCGTGCGTGTGTTTGTGTGTGAGAGAGAGAGAAGTTTGTGGTCAGTAAAATTTTGTTTGGAAATTTTTTTTTTTTTTTTTTTTAGCAAGAATGCATGAAATTGATTAAAAGCCATTTGATTTCCATTTTAAAAATCCTGTTCTTTTAAACTTTCTATTCATAAAAAATCCAGAGTGCAACGCATTGATAATAATCAGAAATGTTTCTTGAGCATCAAATCATATCAGAATGATTTCTGGAGGATCATGTGACACTGAAGACGGGAGTAATGATGCTGAAAATACAGCTTTGTTCACAGCAATAAATTACATTTTAAAATATATTAAAATAGAAAACTATTATTTTAAATTGTAATAATAAATCACAATATTAAAATTTTTACTGTGTTTTTTATTAAATAAAAGAGGCTTTTTACAAAAACGTTCAAAAAAATCTTACTGACCCCAAACTGTTGAACGGTACCTTATTTTACTTCAGATTTACCCCAAAACATTTGTAAACTAAGTGTGCATGTTCTGATTGACCGCTGAAGGTAAGTTTCGGGACAGACAGAAGTGACGGTGGCGGTAAGACAGGCGCGGTTGTGGACCGATGGCAGATATCAGCCAGTTAATCATCCTGGCCAATATATCAGTGTATCAGTGTATAATGTGCAGTATAATAATAGCACACAAACAGAGACAGTGTTTAGACATAATCTCTGTCTGATCTGTTTGGGAAAGTTCCAGAGTCATTTGGCTGATGCTGTCATTGTGATTTATGAAGGCAGATTGCAGTATCTGATCATATGTGTGTGTGTGTGTGTGTGTGTGTGTGTGTGTGTGTGTGTGTGTGTGTGTGATGGGGAGGAGAGACTCGTGAGTGTCTGTATGAAGCAGGAAGTTGATTTCATTACACACACGGTGAGCAGCTTCAGGCCCGGTGAATCCTCCTGTCCAATATAGAAATTCACTCCACTTTTTTCTGGTGTTTTATTAATGTTTTATGACAAACCCATTTCATTGAACAGTACATAAATACATGGGACTTAAAATATTGATTTGAGTTGAATTTCTTTTATTATGTGTGAAGGAAAATGTTCTCTCTCTTGTATAATTCATATCTCTTGGCGTTATAAAAGAGATATGAAACTAGCTGTGAAATAGTTAGGACATTGGTTACTGTGGGCAACGGTCAGGTTTGCGGAATTATACAGAAATATTTGACCACACAATTACTCAATTGAGCATTTACTGTCATGTATTCCAGAGAGCTGTGTGATAAGAGTGGATTAGTTCACAGTAAATGCTGCTCCACACAAACTCCATCAACATCTGTATAGAAAATACAAGATTAAGAGTTTAACATTTAAAAAAGAAGAAATGAAGATGTATATTGGTATTGGTAAGTATTATATATTGTAATTTTACAGTAGTAATAATAATAATAATAATATTCTTCTCCTAAGTCGTCGTCTTCGAATTATTATTATTATTATTTTTGAGTGTTCCATTTGTAATATTTAGTAATAGCCATGTTTATATTTGTATTTAATAATAAAATATATTATTATAAAAAAAAAAATATGTTTGAACGTTTGAAAATAAATCAAATAACTTTTTTTTTTAATTGAATAATTATTAGTATTGTAATCTTACACTTGCAATATAAAATAAAACATATTTTAATTAGTATATTTTTTATTAAATACTCGTTTCTGTACAAATAATAATTAAAATGAAAAAATAATTTTAAAAATATTATTGTTTGACATTTTTAAATAATTTAGGACAACAATAATTATCAGTAATGCAATTAAATGCAAAATTATATTATTTTTCCTAAACACTCTTTTTTTCATTTTACAGTCAAGTATTACTATAGTAATATTTCTTATTTTGTTCCCTCATTATTTATAAAAAAAAAATAATGCACTTTTCTATTTAATAATAATAGCTATTATTATTGTTGTTGATGTTTAATATTTAAATATTTTAAAATAAATTGACATCCATAAATATTAAAAATATTGACATTTTTATTTGTTATTATTTTATTTTTAATATTTATTTTATTATATTTTTTTTAGCATAATTGTGGAGCTTTAAAAATATTCGGCAAATTTGTAATTCTTTTAAAAGTTGCAATCGCAGTGTACAATTTTTTTTTTTTTTTTTTTTTTTATGATCATGAATTTTTTTTTTTTTTTACACCGTCAAATTGTGCAGTCCTCATACAGTGTGGGATGTGTTTATGGTGGACTGGTGTGGTGGCTTTGTGCTTTTATTAGAGGAGTATGAGCTCAGAGCTGATCCATGACTCATTCACCTCTCATTACCGACCCACTCCTTATCTCCCCCTACGCTCTCTCTCTCTCTCTCTCTCTCTCTCTCTCTCTCTCCAACTGAAATCTCTCTCTCTCTCTCTCTCTCTCTCTCTCTCTCTCTCTCTCTCCTCTCTCCTCTCTCGCTCTCTCCCTCTCCTCTCTCCTCTCTTCTCTCTTCTCTCTCTCTCTCTCTCTCCTCTCTCTCTCTCTCTCTCTCTCTCTCTCTGCCCACTCATGCGGTGGATTGGGGGATTGGTTGCTGTAGGGGCGGGGTGAGCTCTCTCACAGACTCTGCTGGGATTGGCTGATTGGAGCTGTGTAAATCAGTGTGACTGTGGTTGGGTTGTCCCCGTCGCCCCCCTCACTCTCTCTTTGAGGCAGCGTTCCAGAGAGGATATCTGCTGCTCGCAGGCAGGACCGGATTAACTCAACAACTCATCTCATCTGCATATAGATGCCCAGGGAGAACCAGGAGCAGGGGCTTCAGACACTCGCTGAAGAAACTCCGTTTGGACTAATTGGCCGTTCACATTGGTGATTTGTTTTGGCACCCTCAGATCTCTGGCTAAAGATGTAGAAGAGTCTGTTAGGGGATCTCGGAGTTGAGCTTAAGTTTTCTTTAGTCGGTGTGTTTGGTGTGGAGTCACTCCTCTAGTGTGCGAGATGCCGTCTCGCGAGTCCTATGTTCTCCGTAAGGAGGAGAAGTCTCTGGTGCACAAGGCCAAGGCAGAGGTCAAGGAGCAGGGGATGGTGGCCGCTGCTCTGGGGATGAAGATGAGTCCTCAGAAACCTCCGGCCACTCTCTGGCAACCTCTCAAACTCTTTGCTTATTCGCAGCTCACGTCGCTGGTCCGTCGAGCCACGCTGAAGGAGAGCGAATGGGCGCCCAAGTACGAGAAAGTCCACAACTTCAAGGTAAGGATCCACAAAGGCTCATGGCCTGCTTTAATGGGATTGTCTTACTAGAAATCATTATGTGTGCATAAAGTCTTGAAATAAGGAACATTGTCAAAAAAATTTTGTCAATTTGTTTGTCAGAATTGTCTGAAGAAGTTGATTTTTTTTTTGTTCTTGTTTCACGCATAAAGCTTATTGTAGTGAGTTTGATAATCTTGGTAATATTCCTTGGTATAATGTAAATAAAATTGGTAATATTATTATTTTTGGTCAATCAAAACATGTTTTCATTTTCATTTCAATTTGGCCTTAATTTTACCATGATTCATTGAAATGTTTTGTCAATTGTATGTTTTTTTGTTATTTTAATTGTCTTGAAAGAAGAAATGCTGCACAGTTTTGTCAAATTAACAAAACAAAATTAATTTAAAGTATGTTTAGTACAGGATTACTGGATTTCTTGTTTCATGCATAAATCTTGTGGAATTAATTTTGATTTGTGCTTAAACGAGCAAAAACTATTTGCTATTGGGATCAGAACAAATACATTTTGGAAATTTTTTGGTATATATCAAAACAATTTTTTTTGTAATATTATTATTTATGGTTTATCAATTTATTTTAATTTTTTGGCATAATGGTCTCACTTGCGTCTCAGTTTTACTATGATTCATTGAAATGTCGACAGTGTTGCGTTGTTTTTATTACTCACTTTCAGAGCGACTATGTCATAGCATGCTATGCAAATTCTCCCCAAATGTGATTTAAATACGTCCCGAAGGGTGTGTTGTTGCCGTGGCAGCGAGTGCAGGTTTCTGGAGACGTTGGAAGAGTTAAGATGCTGTAAGCCATGAGTCTGTTTAAGACGCGGTTATTTAGAGGCAGTTCAGCCAGGGGTTCTGAAAAACGAATCAAATAAAAACATCTTGTGTTTGCATGAGAGAGGAAGGGAGCGTGAGGGAGGTTGTTTGGGGTGACAGATGGGGAGATTAGGAACTGATAGAGGATTGTTCAAACATGACGACGTTTCCTCATTTGGCTTCTGTCATCAGCAGGTAGTGCCCCCCCCAGACCCCAGACCCCTCTCAGCTTCAGTTTGTCTGTAGAGTCAAACCCTCACAGACTGCTGACTCCACAAAGAGCTCTTTCTGCTGCTTGTTTTCTCTCATGGCTTCTGTTTTCTTCTTGTCGCCACATGGTAACTGATGCTCAGATACTGGATAGCGGCTGCTTTTGTCAGCAGTACAGTGAAAAAAAACTAAAGATTCAAGTTATTATCATTAGAAGCATAGAATCAGCAGTGTTTACACTGAACATTCATATACTAGATATGGTATACTGGCATTATGTACGGTCAGTAAGTCATTTAGCAAAATAAAAAATGGGGGTTATATGTGCATATAATATATCATTTTATTATAAATTTATATTTAGTTATATTATTTCTTATTTTATTACTTAAAAATAATAACAAATTAATTTTTTTTTTACTTTTTTTATAAATAGTATGTGTAAAACTATATATATAAAACACGGTGGGTGTATATAATATATAATTTTATTATTTCTGATTTTTGATTAATAAATAATCATATTAAAAACTGAAATTACAAAATTACAAATTTTATGAATTTAGAATGTTCTAAATATATGAATATATGGAATATATTAATACATTAAAATATTATATACACTGGCCGAAACCGATTAATTAACCGATAATTTTTAAAATGGATACTGAACAAAAACTAAAATAGTGCTTTATTAAAAAATGAAAAAAACACATTACTGAATCATACTAGTAGTAGTAATAATAATAATAGTAATAGTAAATGTTAAAAATTACCACAAAATCTGTTTTATTTTTCAAAAAAAAAAAAAAAAAAAAAAAAAAAAAAAAAAAAAAAAAAAAATTAAATTCGGTTTTATTTTTTTCCAAATTCCGTGTATTTCTTTTAGAATTTTTCTGGAATCATTTTTTTTTTCCATTTGAATTTTCTCCACTCTGTTTTAATAGTTAAAGTTTATTAATCAAAAAAGCAAGTCTAATTAATTAAAAACCATGAAACTTATACTTTTCACATCAATTTAATAAGTTTTACAAAAATTACATGTTTAGGGCCCTATGAAATTTTATTTTTTGTTACCATATTTTTTTTTTGTTACCAAATTCTGTGTTTTAGCATGTCTAATTATTTGAATCTTAATTTATTCTTTTTTTTTTTTCCTTAAAGAAGCCTTATGATTTTTTTCACCTCAAAAATTCTGTGTTGTGTATTAAAATTTTTCTGATTATCAAATGAAGGCATGGAACATTAATTTCATTTATCTTTTAATTACTGAAAATTAAGCATTTTTTTTTTTTTTTTTGGCAAACAAAGGGGATTTACTATTAAAATTAAAACATGGGAAGAAATGTTGTGTGATTATTCCTTAAAAAATAATGTTTGTTTAATTTTATTTTAGTAGTAGTAGTAGTAGTAGGCTATGTACATTCTACTGAAAAATAGACCAGTCTTTTGTTTTGACGGGTTGCCGTGAATACCTTTACAGTTCTGTTTATGTGATATGAGGCTAGTTTTACTCAAATCAAACGGTCAGAAGCTCATAAAAGCTCCTCAGAGCAGTTCTGGAGATGTTGTTCATGTGTTTACATCATCATTTAGAGAGACGACAGAAGCTGAAATCACCGCGAGCGTCACACGTGCTTCAGTATAAATGAAACCTCACGTCTGCGCCATTCATTAGAGTCACGCAGAACATGCAGGATTCATATTTAAATAGACTTTTAAGGCCTAATAGTAACAGATACTAGTCCATATCGCGCTTTAAGTTAAGTGTAATGACCTACTTTTGATTAATTAATTCAAAATTTGACCAATTCCGTGACATTCCGCGTTAAACTGTGAATTCTGTTTTTATGACTGGATTCCGCAATTCCGTCCGTGTTTTCCGCATCACGGAAATCACAGGGCACTACAATTATACCAGCACAATGTATACTCTCACACTTTAACTGCTTCTATTCTTGAACACTTTATGATTATCTAATCAAAAATAAAAGAGCAGCGCTGAGTCTAGGAGAACTCACCGGTATCACACACATGCGTTCAACTCGAGCAGCGGTCTAAAACAGGTTTATTATTCACTAAATGGACACAAGTTTACTTCAAGAGTGAACAATGAGACATAGATAAGTTTGACGTTCAGGTTAAAAAAAAACGGAGCAAACAGAAAGAAATATCTATATTATAGCTCTATAACTGAAGCATACAGACTTTATTAGAGCCACAGAAAAACAAACGTTCGATGACAAAATGCTCAATATACAATTTCATTATGTTTACCTTAACAACGATTCAGGGCAAATATAATGTAATTTAATGGAAAACATATGTGAATGGCGCTCCCTGTGGCGTGGCCCCGATTTTTCTGTCAGCTGCATTTAAACCGGGGTCTGAAGTTTATCGCTCTGTTTCAGCGTGTGCAGACTGTTCACTGTCTAAAACCAAATAGCATGTGCATGTTCAGTGTGATTTCAGCCACTAGAGGCCGCTCTAGCACTGTTATAATGAAAAAACAGACCCATTCTTCAGCCGCTTGAGCAACGGACGCAACCCATGTAGTAAACAAATCCGCATGGATTTTTGACGATATAACGAATGTTTCAGCAAATCCACCTAGCGGTTGCGGATTAATCGGCAAAAACGATACAGTGGTCGCCCTACTCTAGCTAAAATCCCCCAGCTCTGTAAAATATCCAATAATCCTCATGACCGTGCTAATTATGTAAATAGAGGCACTTATCATGTTAGTGTCAGTTTGATGTACAGTGTGATTCATCATATACTGTAAGACCCTGTTCTGCTGTTAGGGATAGTAAACGCTGCCAGTTCCTGCTACTAGACCTGAAGGGATCTCAGTGGGCCAGGCGGCCCGTACTTGGAAGGAGTGGAGCGCTTATAAGCGTCTTTCCTTTCCTTTTTTCTTCCCTTCTTTGCCGTTCTCTCTTTTCCTCTTTCTCTTTCTCTCTCTATTACATAGTTATTAGTTGGTTATTAAGTAGTGAGTACATACTTTTGACAACACATTTATGTATTTTGTATTTCCATCCATTTTGCAAACATTCATAAAGAAACTCCATAGGTTTGTATAAAAAGAAAGGTTCTTAGAAATGTGTTTTTTTTTTTTATTTTATATAAGTGATGCAAAAGAAATACAATTTTTTGGAACCTCAGAGATCCTTTCAGTGAACAGTTCTTAAAAGAACCATTATTTTCTTAGTGTGAAGACATTTTTTAATGATCATAGAGAACATTTTCTACTCTAAAAAATGTTTGAGGAATAGGAAAGGTTCCAATAAATGTTAAAGGGTTCTTCATGTAATAATCTAAAGAACCACTCTAAAGACAGATTTTGGGTTCCATGAATGTTAACAGTCATGCATAGAACAACACTAGGGGGGCCAATGCATGGAAGCGATTTCAAAAAGGAAACAATTAAGAAAACAATTCCTGAAATCAATTGAAATGATGGCATGAAAAACAAAATCTAAAAGTGGGGGGTTCTCCGTGATTATTTTTTTTTCACAAAAAAAAAAAGGGGTGCACAATGATAACACCCTTGTGTTTATAAAACGTATCGAATTTGTGTGTCATTTAAAGGCTACTTAAATTACCACCCGCCCTAAAACCCACCCTTGAAATGCTTTATAGCTTCTTCTGATGACATTAGGATAGGTTTGGGGTTTTGTAGGGTTTGAAGTGGAGGATTCCTGCATATTATCTCAGCTGTGGAGCTCGTGCAGAGTTTGATGGCGTGTGTGTATTCACACACACGATAAGAGACTCACGCCAGGTCAGTGTGTTGCTCTGGCTGATGTGCATGTGCAATGCTTATTAGCCTGTGGACAGGCAGCACTAGACTGGCAAGAAACCAAAAGAGAGCGCTGAAATGACGAAAACATTACGATGATAACAGACAGGACTAAGAACCGTTTTATTCCGTATTGAGAGGATTTTTTATTTTTATTTCAAAAGAATATCCCTCCACTTTCAGCCATTTGAAATGTATACCATTTTATTTTATGCCATGCAATATTTTTTTTTTTTGTGCACAAAACCAGGATTTTTGTAAATACATATTAGGAGTTCTAATTATCTGTTTAACTCAGGGTTTTTTCTTTGTGGTTGGTTGTTTGTGTTTTAATGCTTGATTTATAGGATAATTGTGAGCGGAACACGTATGTTTTCATGAACTGGCGTCATAAATAATGCATGGGACTATTTTGGAAAGCAGCTCGTTCAAAATCCCTTACGCTGAGACACTTTTACGCTATTTGTATCCACCTCTTTTACCCCTCTACCCACATCCCTCCCTCGCTCTCTCTATCTCCTCTCTTCTATCTCTCTTCATTCTCTCTCTTTCTTCGTCTCTCCATTCTGTGATGCCAGGAAGAATCTAGGGCAATGAAATCTCATTGATGTAGAGATTTGCATTCAGCGTTGTGATCAGACATCTTTCTTTATTTGCTTTTCGTCTGTGAGAGCGAGACTCCGAGCTATTGTTTTGGGTGTCTGCCAGCGTGCCAGCCCCAGTGCCCGGGCATGTTGTGCCACATTGCCTCATGGAGGATAAAGCGCTCCCCCTCCCCTCGGCCCAGTCCATCATGGCAGAGACTGAAAACAAAGCTGGCACGTCTTTATAATGAGAAGAGGGGCTGAGAGCTCACAACCAGCTCCACTTTACACACACAGACACACACACGCATTAAAATTCAGGGCTCGTCGCAGCGCTGGGTCACACGGTGAGTGTGAGAGGGAATTTCAGGATACAGGAACCGCTTAAAACATTCTCACAATGGAAGAAGACGTCTGAGTTTAGCTCAAGATATTTGCTTCTACAATGCCTTTGGGTAACACTTTAACTAAAGCCTGCATTTATAATGTGTTATGGATGCTTCTAATTAATTAGAACCTAGGCATAATGCTTTACGCTTTGTAGTGCATTAATTCTTTTTTGTGCACAATTTTTTCATGCATAGGCAAGTACCAAGTAACTGTGCCTTTGCATGATAACACCAGATAAATGCATTACATTGGCATATCTATGTTGTAACTGTGGTTTAAGCAGAATAATTGACTCTGGACCATTGAATTATTGAAAGGAATGTGCATGCAAAGGATGCATTGTGCATTAATTTTCAATAATTCGATGGAACAGAGTCATTTACAGCTGATTATTAGGTGTCTTCTAGGTAATGTGAATGCATTATAATGCAAACTAAAACCATAGAAAAAATGTTTTATTTACAAAATAAAAATGTATAACATTTATAAAATAAAATAAACATTAACTAATATAATAAAATAAAATCCTTTCTTTATTTGACTTGTTTTAGTTTAATTTTATTTCAGCTGGCTGCCAAGACAACATATCTCATAAAATAAAGTTTAAGTTGTAATATAAGTAATAAAACAGTAAACCTAATACCTAAATTATATAGACAGGCTAGACTACTAGTCTATATAGGTAACAATAAAAACTAAACTAATTACAAAACTAAACTCTGAATAGTATATCAGTGATACTAAAATAGACTGACTTAATATCATTATATTGGAATTTTATATACTGCCTTCAAATAAACCCATTTTTCATCTAATAGCATTGATAAAGACAACTTTTTGGCTATTTAACGTCCTAAGGCTTAAACATACCACGCATGCAGCAGTCATCTTAGACGGAGATGTGTTCTGTATGGTGAGTGGCCGGATATGGATCTATTCCACATGTGGGCCGGGGGTCACCTCTACGACACTTTGCTGTGAACAAGGGCTCGACGGCTAACCGAGCGAACTAAATTGAATGCATTTGAGAGGTGTGTCCTATATTAGCGCCTGTCTCCTCAGCTTATCGCAAACTAGGCTCTTCTTTTTCAAAAAATAATTACAGTTCTGCAGGGGCTTAAGTCTCAGGGCTGACAGAGGTAGCTCAAGGGGCCGCTGTTTAATCCCATGCCGCCAGAACTCTTTACAATAAGTGTCCTTGAATAAGTCGAGTATTTGCCATTCAGTGGTTTAGATTGGATTCATTCTAATTCCAGGAGTTGGACGGGGGAGGAGGGCTATTGTATGCGTTTTGTTTTGAGATAGAAAAAAAAAAGTGAAGCAAATCAGTAAGCCAGCTACGAATTAAAATTTGAGGTCAAAGGAATGTCAAATTCCTTTTTTTACCTCCATCTTAAGCTCTTTATGACCTTTAAAATGGCATTCTTACAGACAAACAACATCAATCTTTTATCTTCCAAAAAAATTATTAATTATAATAATTCGTCTAAAAAAGATGAAATGAAAGCAGTTCTAAAAATATTTTGAGGAGAAGGGAAAAAAAAAAAAAGTCTAGACAAAAAACTTTCTAGAAAATATCCCCAAATTTGAATTTTATAAAATAAAAATCATATTCAGATTTGTACAACCATGTAAATAATGCTTTTTGCAGCACCTTGACAAAATATTTTTTTATTATTATTCTTTTCATGTAAAGATGTGTACAGTAAAATTCATGAAGGAAGGTGTAACTTGCCATTTTAAGAATCATTAGATCCAACAACAGAGTATAAGTATGCATATTATATTTCTAAGAAAGTGGCACATGCTTTTAAGACAGATTTTTGTTAATGTAACTCGCTCTTAGTAGATGTCCAAAGGATGGTTGGTGATTCAGATACCATGACCGTCAGAGACGCAGACGTTTTGGCTCATTTATTGCAGGAACTGAGGTAATGCTGAAGCCCGGACTCGACAGTCACTGCCACTCCAGCTTTATGTTTGACGTCAGATCTGAAGAGCTCCGTTATCTCTCATCTTCTCTCAGGTCACGGTGTTTTCAGTGTGACTCACTGAGGTCCCTGCCTGTGCCCGGAGCGCTGCAGTCTTCTATTCGTCTGCTTCTTGTCCCGTTTCTCTGCGTCTTCCTATTTTTTTTTTTTTGTTTTCTGTCTCTGGTTAACTGCTTTTGAAGCAGCCTGCCATGTCAGCTTAGGCCCACATTATATATTTAATCAGCTCATGTGCCTAATTTGCCACTATGTTGTGCAAGTAGTGTGTGTATGGCATGAGGCATGGGTGATATGTGCAGTGGGGGCTTGGTTAGTTTTTGCTTTGGAAAAGAACAAATTTAAAGCATTTCTATTATTCATTATTATTTTATTTTTATTTTTTACCCTTTTTTGTTGTGCGTTTGAACTATTGTTGATTTTTCTGGTAAAATGTGGAAACACTATCAAAATATTGTGCCCCTTGGTTGCTAGTTAGTAGGTTTAGTTAGTTGTTGATTTGGTTTTTAAGGTTATTTTGTTATTTATCTATTATATATTATATATATATATATCGATATATATACTATTATATATAGATATATTAAGATATATATATATAGCATATATAAAACATGCAACATTGGGCTAAACCAGAGTAGCAGGGAGTTTCATATGTTTGTCCCACAATTGAGAGACAGGGATGAGAAAAACAGGGGTTTTTTAGTCATTAAATGAGAAAACAAAACTAATTTTTCATAAAAAAAGTATGATTATACAGCTCTTTTGTAAGATTTATCATTCTTCCGTAAAATGTTAAGGACAATTATCTGGCATAAATTGTTACATTTTATGCAAATTGTAAGGAGTTTACATTTCTGCCCTGTTGTGTGATGGATCAGCCTTTTTAGTTGACGTTTTAACTTTCTTTTTTTACAGGCAAACCACTACATTAAAGAATTTCTTAAAAGTTATTTATATGTAATTTGTTGTTTTGTGTTTGTTTTTTGTTTGGTATGATTTTTATTTTAGAGGAAAATGCGGTATTTGGTGCAGTGTTTTATAAATAAAGAGACACCAAAACGTAAATTTCTGCCATTATTTTCTTTGTTTTAAGATTTTTTTTTTTTAGACTAGCTGATAGCTTACAGTGTCAGGAGTGAAAGGAAAGGTCCAACTTCTTCATAGGGTGCAAACAGTTGGAAAATGTACAGTAAACTTTGGGGAAAAAAATCAGATATTTGGACAAACTGTTCCAGGAATTTTTTGGAATCTTTGGGGACCTTTTTTCCACGGAAATTTTCCCCACCCTTGCAACACCTCACTTCTTAATAATTTCTTGTTTCTATCGTCCACAAAGGAAGAAAGTCATATATGCTTTGGAAACAACATGAGGTGTAAATGGAGACACAATTTTTTTATTTGTGGGCCTTTACAGAACCATCCCCTTAATTAGCTAGTGGGTATTGATTTTTTTCACAGGTTCGCCGCGAGTACTTTTGCAGGGTTTTATGCAGGCTATTAAGTCGCCAGAAAAGGTCATTGCATATTATAAGGCACCCTGTATTCTGGCAAGTTCTGTCATAGCAAGGCTGACACATTGAGATCAGTCAGCCAATCGGCAAGCGCTTGTCATCGTGATCAGAAGGTCAGGAGAGGCACTGATTAAGCAGAATGAAAAGCTCAGCTGCGGCGACTCTAATTAACTGACGCACATCCGCCCAATCAGGATCGATAATACATACAACATACTTATCAGAGATTTACGATGATTTCGCCATGGTTTGACAGGAATGATGAAATGAAGTATAGGCTGGGGTTGCTATGGATCAGCGAAGTCGTGTTTGTTGTTGCTGTGTTCTCAGACCTGTGGGTTGAATGTCATAAGCAGTGCTCTAAGATGGTTGCCCACGACTGCAAAACGGACCTGAAGCACGTGAAGAAACGGTGACAGCTGTGACCTCACCACACGGTCAAGGATCATACCGCTACAGACCCATGGTGGTGGATGTGCTAAGATGAGATCGAAGCACGAGGTGACCTGAACCATGACCTTGCTTACGCGAACAAAGTGCAGATTAGAATGTTGTAGATTGTCGTAAAATGTGTTGTGTTGGTGGTTGTACACGGTCAGTGATATGTTCACATTATCTTGGTTGGGTTTTGTTTTTGTTTGTTTTATTTTCACAACATGTGAAAGAATAGTTTTTTTTGTTGGTTTATGTTCAACCCATTAAAAAAAAAAATGTTTTTTTTGTAATGTAATTTTGTGTGTGTGTGTGTGCTGTGTTTGATCTTTTGCTTTCACAAGATCCGATTGCTAATAAAAATCAAAACAGCTTTTAATATGATAGCAAGAGTTATGACCACAGGTTGGTCATTGTTATTTGTTGTGTTTTAGTGTTTTGTTCTGTTTTCACAAGGATATCTTGTGTTTTTCTAATACTACCAAAATCTTTAGTTTAACAACTGGTCAAAATATTAAAGCTCGTGAAGGCTACACATTATCACCTCGCTTTTTATTGCATTGGAGAGCGCGGCGAAGCATTGTTTGTTGTGCTGATAACACCATTCTTAAACCGTTTCGTCCTCAGGTTTGAACGGAGGGGTTCTCGATCGAATTTATGAGTAATGGTGCGTAATGATGAATCTTCTGGCTTCCGTTGACTTACGTGAGATGTGAATGTTATCGTTTCGAACCGATCGTGAGGTGGAGGTTTGTTGAGGGGTACAGTACTGATCCATCCAACCCCACATCCGACACCCCAAACGCAACCGCTCATATCTGTGCGTGTGTAATCTGATGAAATCGCCATTAACAGTCATGGGGTCTACCACGCTGGACTTTTTAGGAAGTCACACTCTTGCTACTTGTGTATCGCGACGTGCTATAAAACACGAGTGGGAGAAGTTTAAGCGATGGCACATTTGTAGGAGAAGGATTGTTGCCCATCTGCTGGTCTTGCAGATGCATTACTGTCTATCATTCACAAATGACTCTCCATGTACACGCATAATGAGGCTATGAACCTGCTAGGAGGCAGCAAAAATGATGATCTTATACAGGTGTCTACTGGACGCTGGCGAAACCGAGACAAGCGGTGTGTAGGGCTTGTGCCATTAGCAGTTGTCAAGCACGAGTCTTTGAGCAGTGTCTGACCAGAACGCAGCGTCAAGTTGTGTTCTATTTCTTTATTTGATCCATCAGGGTAATTTTTCACAAATAATTTTCAGTATTTACTATTTTTACTTTATTCCATTTTTGTTTTGTTCTGAAATAAAGCTCAGATAAAAATATTAATATAAAGATAGATGGACAACCTGCATACTAAAATAAACATTTTTTAAAGTTAAAAAAATAATAATTAAAAGTAACAACCGTAACTATAAATAAATGATTAAGCTTATACAAATAAAAGTTAAAAGAAACGGAAAAAATTCAGGAATGTTATAAATCTTGAATATGAACACGACCAGTCCAAAATTCTGAATATTCAGATTTTTTACATTTTATTTGTTTTGGTTGCGGAAAGAGTGCCTGCACTCTCACAGACTGCATTATATTGTGCTGTACACCGGATAATCACATCAACATAAGTTATGGGTTTACATAATATACTGTCTGTGGTTGGTACTTATTAGGTGTAGTTTAAAAAAAACAACAACATGTATATATTTAAGAAACAAGCCTTAAGTTATATATACAACATAGTTAATACGTAATATAAATTAAATGACATTATTTAGAATATTTGTTAAACATTACATACCCGTATGTGTGTCATTTTATATATACCTAATAATATTACATACAATAACTATATTATTGTAGATAACTTTTATTTGGAAGCGATTAATTGTCAAGTTCATCATTAGCGGGGAGCACTAAATTAATCCGTCAAAATAGAGTAAAAAAACACGTATATAAAATCGTACAATTCGTTTTCTATTGTAAAAATATTAATTAAAAGGTATTTTATTCCTATGAGGAAAAGATGAATTCCACTTTAGGACCATTTACACAAAAATACTAAGCAACACAACTGGTTTTTTTTTAAAACTGGTTTAATATAAGAAAGTTTCTTGAGCAGCAAATCAGCATATTAGAATGAATTTCTGAAGATCAGTGACACCAAGAAAAAGATTTTGAGTAAACATGCTGAAAAATATCAGATTTGCATACTAGGAATAAATTGAGTTTCATGTGTATTAAAATAGGAAAATAAAGTTTTTATATTGTAATAATCTTTCACAATTTTACTATAATTGATACATTTACTTATATCAAAAACACATGCCGCCTTGGTGTACATAAAAAAACCTATTTTAACGAGAAATATTAATGACTCCAAACTGGTTTTACTATAAATGCACTACTGACTAAGTAATACTTGAAGCTGGCAAACTACAGAAGCATAAAACACCTACAAACACCTTGCCCCATGCGCTCCCCACAGTCGCAGAAGTATTCTCACAAGCTCAGGAAAAGATAAAGTTAGATAACATGTCTTCATGCTCGGTCCCCGGAGCCAAACACAGACCCGGCTGTCTGTGTGAATGAGTGCAGTTCACCATCGAATTTCTTCCTAGCAGCAGTACAGGAGCCCAGGGTAAATGTGTACCTTTGATGTAAATGTGTTCAGGTGGAGAGAAACAGACATCATCCGTCAACGTATCCATGAGACATCAAAGTCATCACAGGTGCCTCTTCAAACCGCTACATACTAGGGACCATGCGATACACGTCATCACGTATGAGGCATATCCAGCTTCAGCGGGCCGCAAGTGCAGTCCAAAGCGCCACGCTTCTCCGTTAGACATTGTGTCCTTGCCCATATTCAACTTCCTTTTTATGTAATAAAAAAGCAGGAAATTCTCAAAAGTAAGAGATGTCTTGCTCTGCTGTGCACACAGAACAGCAATGAATTATTTGTATATATGCAGCAGACATAGCAAAACTATCGAGCTGTAAAAGACGGCTGGATGAGACCATGGACAGAATTGCAAAGAAACCTTTTTTTGTTTTCTGTTTTTTTTTTTTTTTTTTTTTTTTTTTTTTTTTTTAATTTTCATGTTTGTACAATGTTTGTTCTTTGAACATCAAAAAACACAATCAGAGTTTAAACTTCAAATTGTCCAAATTTTGTTACGGGGTTTAAAAAGAAAACACACAGACCTCAAATGTAGTATATAAACAGAAAATAATATCAGTGTTGATATCCGGAAGTCTTGCAGCCTGCAGATCTGTGTCGAGAGAGAGGAGATTTTTGACCGGTTTTGTTTGTTTGTTTGTGTGTGTCAGAGATGACAAGACCCGATGAGAGTTTGGAGATCTGCATGAAGCTCCTGAAGCAGATGCCTCCGCCTCCTGTGCTGAAACACTGCACGACTTATCTCATGGCACATTTAAGAGGTGGAAATGTATCCGATACTCAACCTTCTGTAATAAAATTCAATGAACATTCGTCAGATTCGTTGTCGCTATGCCACGTTCTTTTTTCCTGGAGATTATATTACAAATTCCTTAACAGTAAAATAATTTTGCTGAGGACCTGAACAAAACTTTATTGTAAATACTGCATATGTACCCATTATCATAAGGTTATATTCCATTGAAAACGTAACAAAATGTGTTTTAACTATGAGCCAATATCACTCGAACGTCACCTTAGAACCAGTACGACAGGAACGTTTGAGCTGCTCATTAAAAGCTTATTGTATTATTAATTAAAAGCTCACGTATTTATGTAGAATATTGGAGAGAGAGATTGAGACTGAGCGAGGTGATATTACTTGCATCTGATATCAGCATTCATTCTTCAGCCTCAATTTACATTAAACACTAATACCCTTAGTTTGAATTTCCGCTGAGGAGGAACGCATATCTTGTCGTACTGTCCATGTAATCTAAAAGGGGTGATTTCCAATGCCAGCACTTGCTCATGATTTGTTAACTGTTCAGTTACAAGCTGTTATTCAAGTAAAAATAAATTCCATTTCCAGTCGTCTTTAACATTTTCAAAAGTCTTTACCGCTGACTCGCTAAAGAGTCCCAATTGTCGCCATCTTCCGCAAATTTTAAATAGACATTATCTGCATTACAAAACGTTATTTTTGAAAGTCTAAACAAGTATGGTTCTCGCCTAAAAAAATCCTTTAAAAACTATATTCCGTGACAAAAAAAGTGGTATTTTAAATTGTAGTCGGATGGGCATACGCCCCAGAAACGCGCTGTGGAAAATACAGGGAGGGGAGTGATACAAACAGTGAAAGGGTGTTCCTGTGGCACTATTCTCATGATTTATCAAACAATCAGGTCTGATGAACCAGAAGAACAAACTGTTGTATAAATCTGTCTAACCACATATTGACTAACCACAGTATAATACCAGGCTGGTAAATCAGAGACATGTTAATTTCAGGCAAGTCGCCTTTTCAGTTAACCCAAGTAGCTTTCCACAAGCTGAGGAGGTAATCACCTTAATATATAACTACATAGTACCTAACACCGGGAGGGAAGTACTAATTATAATTACATGAGTACTAAAGCTGGGAGGGAAACTAATATATAATACATAGTACCTAACGAGGAGGGTGAATACTAAATTATAAATACATAGTACCTACAACTGCGGAGAGTCGAATACAATTGATATCCCTAGTACCTAAGCTGAGGAGGTCGACCGTTCGGGAATAATCACATATGTACATACATAGTACCTAAGATTTGCAGGAGGTGTACTACTATTATACATAGAGTCCATTTAAGTGAGGACTTGTGTAATACAATAAACTATCATAGTACCTCCAAGGTGAGGAGCGGTGACTAACGAATAGTATAATACATAGTCCACCTGCAAGCTGAGGAGCCGTGCATACCCATATTAGAATACCTCCGGTACTCACGCTGAGGACCGGTGACAAACTAATATCTAATACATAGTCCCTAGCTGAGGAGGTGTAATACTCATATATAATATCTAGTAACTAAGCTAGGGGGGGGGTGGAACACTATAATAATATAATACATAGTACCTAACTTGACGGATTCCCCCTCTCGCGTTAAATACTAGCATAATAATACATAGTACTAGCTGAGGAGGGGAATTACTAATATAATTAATACATAGCCTCAGCTGAGGGGGGTGACTATACCTAATATAAATACATAGTCCCTAGTGAGGAGGTGAATACTAATATATAATACATAGTACTTAAGCTGAGGAGTTGAATACTAATATATTAATACATAGTACCTAAGCCGAGGAGGTGAATAGCTCAATATACAATATACAGTACCTAAGCTGGAGTGGAGGTGAATACTAATATATACATACATAGTCCCTAAAACTTTATATGGGAATACTAATATATAATACATAGTACCTAAGCTGATGAGGTGAATACTAATAATAATACTACATAGTACCTAAGCTGAGGAGGTGAATACTATATATTCTAATACATAGTACCTAAGCTGAGGAGGGTGAATACTACTATATATACATAGTACCTAAGCTGAGGACGGTGGTGTGAATAACTAATATATAATACATAGTACCTAAGCTGAGGAGGGGCAATACTAATTCTAAATACTAGTCCTAGCTGCGGAGGTGAATACTATATTAATAATAGTAACCCTAAGATGAGGAGGGGTGAATACTAAATATATACCTAGTACCTAAGTGACGGAGGTGAAGTACTATATATAATACATAGTACAAGCTGAGGAGGTGAATACTATAGATAAATACATAGTCACCTACGCGGAGGGGGTAAATACTAATATATAATACATAGTACCTAAGCTAACCGATATAATAAATCGTACCTAAGATGAGGTGATATCTATTTATACTAATATATAAATAAATATTATGACATATAGCTAGGAGGTGAATACTAATATATAATACATAGTAAACAAAACACAATACCTAAGCTTGAGGAGGTGAATATAATATATAAACAGAGTACCTAAGAGGGGCGTGAAATACTAATAGTAGAATAACATTAGGCCCTAAGCTGATGGTCGGGAATACTAATAATATAATACATAGTACCTAAACTGAGGAGCGTAAATAGCTAATATATAATACATAGTACCTAAGCTGAGGAGGTGGGAGGTGAATACTAATATAATAATACATACGTACCTAAGCTGAGGAGGCGGAATACAAAATAGATAAACATAGTACCTAAAATGAGGAGGTGAAATACTAATATAAACCACAGCAGTACCTAAGCTGAGGAGGTGAATACTCAATATATAATAAATCGATTACCTAGTGAGGAGGGGAATACTAATATAATAATACATATAACCTAAAGCTGAGGAAGCTGAATACTAATAATAATACATAGTACCCTAAGCTGAGGGGGGTAAATACTAATATATAATACATAGTACCTAAAGATGAGGAGGTGAATACTAACATATAATACATAGTACCTAAGCTGAGGAGGTGAATACCATAATAATACATAGTTACCTAAGCTGAGGAGGTAAAATACTAATATATAATACATAGTACCTAAGCTGAGGAGGTGAATACTAATTTTAATACATAGTACCTAACTGGGAGGGGGGCTTATATTAATGACCTAAACTAGGAGGTGAACTATTTATCTGTACCCAAGCGAGGGGAAAAACTTTTTATAACTAGTACCCAAGCTAGGGTTTCTTTTTTTAAAAGAAAAAGGGGTTAAAATAATAAATTAAAAAAATACCCAAATGGGGGGTAATACTAATTAAAAACATAGTACCTAAACTGAGGGGGGGGATCTAATAAAAACCTTGGGCCTAGCTGAGGGTAAAATAATATAAAACAATCCTAAACCGAGGAGGGGAAACTAATTAAAAATTACCA
>NC_056605.1:6186688-6211688 GCF_018340385.1 Cyprinus carpio
GAAATAAATGAGAGGTGAGGCTAAGCATTGATTAATATACTGATACTGATGTAAACAGCCTGTTAAGTGATGATACAGTGCTGGTGTCGCTGGAAATACACGGCTTTGTGGTTTAAAAACACTAATCCTTTGAGTTTGGCTCTGTGGAAAATAGAGATACAGTGTTATTCAGAGTTTAAAGCAGAGAAAGTGATAATAGGTTGTGCTGTTATTATCAATGAGCATCAGCACGTCATTACAGCATTTCATTACTGTATGCGAGTTACTGAGAGGTTTAATGCACACACAGAGGCCAATATATAAAGGAGTGATGTTTACATTCATATTATACAGATAGTGATGCATAATCCCTGTTATTCTGGCACCCAATCTTATAAAATACATATTTATTATGTACAACAGACCTGCTTTGAAAGCTTTGTCGGCCTAGCACAAATCAGTAGAAAGCTCTCTTAGTAACAGTAGCACAGAATAATACTTACTGTTGCACATTATTATGGATTTTGAATAATGCTTTGATTGATATATAAATCACACATTTTTGTTTCTTAGGTGTGGCTTTAAATTATTATGTTATTGATGACAAATTACAGAAGTTTGGCTTTTGTCGTGTTATCAGGTAGCAGACTGAAGCTGTGAATATGAGTGATGATAAACCGTTCCTCTTTTCTGCCATAGCTGCTTGGACAGGCATGTGATCACTGTTACACACTTGAAGCTACTGACATATATGTTTAAACGAACACTCCCATCCAAGTTATATACTTTTTTTTCATTTTCTGTTTCATACTACTACTATGCATGGATTTCATGCATCTACTATAATAAACTAAATAAATAAAAAAGAAAACCAATAGATAGAATGGTCCAAGAACAGAGCCTGAAGAAGGCACCCCAGTAATAGTTAGATGATGCGACTTGGAACTCAGATTAATTCAAAAAGTTAATTCCAAGTGCTCCTTGCTGTTTATATTGTAAATGCTACTAGAAATGCATTTTATGTTTAAAAGTTTTTTTTTTTTTTTTTTAAGTTTTCTGTTTTCATACTCACTATGTATGGTTCAGCATGCATCTATATAACGACTGTCTGTCTGCTACAGCGATTTACAAATGAAGACCACCTGGCTGATGCATAAACACAAGCATGAGATGACCCGCAGATTTGGTCCAGCCGCGCAATGACAGTGCCATCATACAGCTGGTGAGTCCTGAAAAAGTCAAGCGGTTAAGTAATAAAGCAAGTGAACATGAACTGGCCATTATTCATGGCTTTATATGGGCTGCTGTTGCAGACCAGACACCGACTTACCGACCAGCTTCCTGAAAAGAACTGCGAGGAAGGTCGGGCTGTTTAATGAAGCTCACCAGCCCGTTTGAGCATGACTTTTAAAAAGGCCACGGAGGATGACATTAAGAAGGTAAATTTGCCAATTTATAAAATTTCAAAAGATTTTGGGGTTGATAAGATTTTTTTTTTTTTTTTTTTTTTTGAAAGAGGAGTCTTTTTATGCTCACGCAAAGCATAATATAGTGAAATATTATTACAATTTAAAATAACTGTTTCTATTTGAATTTGTTTAAAAAGTGTAATTTATTGCTGCAATGATCAAAGCTGTATTTTCAGCACCATTACTCCAGTCCTCAGTGTCACATGATCCTTCAGAAATCATTCCATTATGCTGATTTGCTGCTCAAAAACATGATGATTATATTATGCTGATTTGCTGCTCAAAAACATGATGATTATGAAACAGTGATACATTTTTTAGGATTATTTTAGAACGTTATGAATGTCATTTTCTCTAGTGTAAATTACACTTAGAAATATAAATCTTTTTGTAACATTATAAATGTTACAAAAAGCTGTTTTCTTGATGCTCAATAAAATTATTATTAATTCTTAAAAAAAAAAAAAACTTACTTTCGGGCCCAAAAATTTTTGAAGGGGATTAAAGGTGCAGGGAAAATGGGGGTTTTTTTAGGCATTTGTAACACAAATGTCTTTTATAACCAAAAAAAAAAAATATTAAGACTTTTAGTAAATTCCTGGTGCCCGATTTTTCATTAAAATGAAAATTTTAAAATTCAGCAAACCAAAAATTATTAGGGTGTTTTTGACTAGAAAATATACCCAAAGTCAATCTTTTTTACTTCAAAATTGACGCCTGTTTAAAAAGGGCACTCCCAAACAAGTTATATCTTTTTTTTATTTTCTGTTTCATGTACTACTATGCATGGTTCATTTCATCTACATAATGACTAATAAATAAAAAAAAAAACCAATAGATAGAATGGTCCAAAAACGAGCCCTATGAGGCACCCCAGTAGTTAGATGATGCGGAAAAATTTGGGAAATCAGATTAATTCAAAGAAAATTAATTCAAAGAAAGTGCTCCTTGCTGTTTTATTTGTTTTAAAAAATAGTAGAAATGCATTTTTTTTTCTGCACCAAATGTCAGCATAACCATCAAAATGTAAAATTTAACATAACATTTTTAAAATACTTGTCAATCCCCGGGGTAAAAAACACCCTTCCTCCTTTTTTTGTTTTCCTGATATGTGTGTGGGAATCAAAAAAATTTTCGACATGTTGTTTTTTGCAGGTTGCCTCTGGACTTGTGTCTCCCCTTGGAGACTCCCGTTGTTGAAACAAAATGGGGAAACACACATCCGTTTAGTCCCACCCGGGCAGCCCCCCCCACCCCGAGTCAACAACCATGGAAAAAGGTGAATTCAGGCTCTGCTCCCCAAAACTGCGTAATAGGTAGGGACTTTTTAAATCCCTATGTGGGTTTCTTGAAGGGTTTTTGATATTTCATCAAAGGGCTTGTAGTAACAAGTTAGAGAAAAGGGCCACCCCTCGAGGATCCTAGGGTCATATTGTGCAGAACTGTCTTGTCAGTAATTCTTGGTTTTTTTGGTCTTTCCTCCTATAGCCATGCTTTAGCATCCCCGGTTTGTGGACGGGGCCCTTTTCCCCCTCATTCCTCAAGTGAAAAGTTTTGCTCTTAATTGCTTTTCCCCGGCTACGGCTTTTAGTGAAATGCATTTCTTATAGAGATACAACAACAAAAAAAAAATCCCTCCTTCCTGTAGCTCAATGAAGAAAAACCCCTTTGTTGGCCAGGTGTGTGAGAAAGATGGGTACTTCTTCCTGAGTCAAACGAAAAAACACAGATTCTGACTTTAAGATTGAAGAAGCTTCTTAACAATTTTAATAAATAAACATTCACTTTTTTGGGAGCTCTGTGATCTCTAGAAGCATGATTTTGTGTCCCTTGTCTCTAATGTGAACTCACAAAATGCTTTAAAATATACCATATCCCCTTAATTACGGTAGTTACCCCACTGTTCAAAAGTTTAGGGGTCAAATTAGGTTTTTTTTTTTTTAAAAAAATAAATAAATTGATACATAAATGGTAACTTTTGATCAGTAAAATGGTCTAAATTTTATTTTAAAAAAAAACAATGTTCTGTTGAACTTTCTGTTTATCCCAAAAAAAAATTCTGAGAAAAAAATGGTATCACCCGTTTCCACAAAAGTTTTAACATTGATGATAATAATCGAAATGTTTTTTTGAGCTTTATCGAATCATCATATCAAATGCTTTCTGAAGGATCATGTGACATGAAGACTGGAGTAGTAAAAGAGCTGAAAGAAATACAGTTGAAAATCCGAAAAAAGACATTTTAAAAAATTAAAGTAGAAATTTTTTAAAATGTAATAATATTTTTCAAATAAAGCAGCCATGGAAAGCATAAGAGACTAAACTTTCAAAGCATTCAAACAAAACCTGCTCCTAAATTCGCATTACAGTGAAGTAATTTTTTGATCGCAATCCATCAAAACTGGTAGATCACTAAAAATTGCAGTCTGTTAATTCTTAGCTGAATACTGGTATGTTGATCCCTGTGATGTAAAAGCTTACCAAACACCGTCCAGAAACAGTATAATGGAAAGTGTAGTTTTGTCGTGAGCGCTTGATGCAGCGTGGCTTCGTGTGGTGTTTTTCAGGAGGTTTCTTTGCAAGCCGACCTCTCTGCCTCCATCCACTATAGTCCGTCCAGCCTCTTCTACCAAGTCCCCAATGTACTTACTGGCCAGCAATGAGATGGTGGTGTTATGTCAGCAAGCTCTCCAATCTCCAACATTCAGCTACGTTTTATAACCAAGGTTCCATCCTATAGTCGACCGATAGTGTACGTAAATTCAACTGTTACTTATTCTGTTCCTCTCTTAGTTTGCCATCATTTCTATTACTTGTACGCCTCATTCGGTGTTTGGTTTTTGTCACTCATTTACTGCAAAGAATTCATGATTTAGTTCAGTTGATTGTGATCCATGTGCCTTTACTTTTAAATCATAGAACTGACAAGTGCGTCGCCATCAGACAAGTTGGGTTTGTTTTGAGCCTTTTGTTTTGTAACACACCAAGAGCACGTGAAAGAGGAAATTCTAGCTGTTGTTGTTTATGTTTCTATCACTTCACAGTCAAACATGAAACACAAAATTATTGACACTGTTGCTTTTAATACACATTTTTGTTGGCACTGTGATTTATCACAAAAAATGTTGTCATATGTAATTAAAATTGTAATAATTGCCCTGCCCTAAAACAGTTTCCGATCTCGATTTTTAAAATCTTGCCAATAGGTTTAATGGAATTTACAGTAGTATATAAGATTCTGAGTATGTATAGATATATACTATATATATCTATATTTACTATGATATAGAGGTATGTTATTTTTTTTTTTTTAATATATATATAAAACATCTTTAAGTATAAACAGCCTAGTTTCTAAAAATATATACAGTCATGGTGTTGTATGTTTATAATACATTATACAAAATACACAGTCACACAATAATTATATTATGTAACACAATTTTATTTTTTGGTCCTCTTTGGATCCGATAATATTAAGAGATCGAGTTACAGTAGCACATAACTCTAGATATTAAAAATAAGCAGTGTGAATGGGATTTGACGCTTAGTCACTTCTGGACTGAGTTCTGATACGAAACAGTTCTTATTACCATTTAACATATTTTTTTTTATTATAGGGTTATCCTCCCTTCATAAAATGTCCACATTACAAATAAGTAAGATTACCATGCAATGTGTGTTTCATGTTTGAATTTAAAGCATGTATAGCGTGTTTTTGTAGCTTATTATGATTACACGCCTTTGCGTGTAAATTCCTGTGTGCTATCAGCTAGTTAATGTAAACATTTGTTTTGAATTTCTTTCTGTTTCCCACATCTCTCTTGTCCGGTCTTCAGTACGATGTGTCCGGAACGTTTACGGTTCTGCTGCAGATGCCTAACGGTCAGACGATGCCACAGTCGCCATTCCCAGCCAACACTCGCCAGGCTCCAGCGTACACATACCCGCTGCCATCCCCTGTGAGTGTCCCACACACATTCCTCAATCTGTAGTGTGTAGGAGGAAAGCGCCTGGGGCTCCGAGTTTACATTATCAAAGGGACGTTCACCCAAAAATTGAAAGTTCTGTCAGTAATTACTCATGTCCCTTCCCAAACCTGTAAGACTTTTGTCATCTTCAGAAACAATTTACTTGATTTTTGATGAATTCCAAGAGCTTTTTGAACTTGCATAGACCGCAAACACAACTACCACGTTCAGGTGACATCAGTGTTACAACCGTATGTATGCAAGCTCTAAGCCTATGTTTTGTGGGAGCCGGCGGCTGATTGAAGTTTCTTTGCCACAAAAAAAGTATCTGGTAGCTTCATAGCTATACGGTTGAAAACCACGGATGTCAAAACAGGCACTATTTTAAGTTTCATGAAACTTTCAGGATGTAGGTAAGCATACAAAGGAAATCTTCTGTATCAAACGATCAATGTTCTAACATCATTTGAAACCCGTAATGACAGCATATTCCTTTTTGGGTGAGCCAACCTGTAAATCAGTGATATATGTTCATTTTTAAAGAGATCATACCATGGTAAATATGATTCTTCTGGCTTTTTTAAATTAAAGTTCTGGTTCCTGGCTAGGTAGGACACAGCCTGGTGTGCAAAGCTCTGGAACCACAACTGGGTAATTCAGCAATGTTCGACATGGTGTCGGAGGAATAGCCTTTGTGAGCGGCCTCTCATCATCTGCAGCAATAACTCTTGGGGCAAAATAGAGATTTATTCATGAATCCAAGATACTTTCCCAAGTCCAACTGCCTCCTTTTCCTCGCTTCCTTCCTCTACTCTCCTCTCCTCTCCTCTACCTTCCTCCCTCTCCTCTGCCTCTCCTCTCCTCTCCTCTACTCTCCTCCTCCTCCTCCTCTCTTCTACTCCTCTCTTCTCCTTCCTCTCCTCTCTCTACCATAGTTTCCAGGTCTGGTCCATACACTGTGCTTATTTTAAACACAGGACCAAAAGGTCGTGGAATTAACAAAATAGGTAATTAAAAAAGTTTCTACGCATTTACAACCATGAGATCTTAACATAACACCAACCCTGATAAAAAGATGTGTGCTGTTAAAGGGAGTTACGCTACCCGCAAAATGAAACTTTGTCATTTAATCAATTACCCCCATGTCGTTCCACACCAGTAACAGCTTCTTAGTTTCTTCGGAACACAATTTAAGCTATTTTTAGATGGAAAACAGGGAGGCTGAGACTGTACCATAGACTGCCAAGTTAAATATAACATGTTCAGATCAGGAAACGTATGAAACAGCATTCCTCAGAAGAGTGCAGTCTGCATCAGTGGTTTAACCGTAACGTTCTGAGGCAACGCCAATACTTTTATACACCAAGGAAAAAAAGATAATGATTTTATTCAACAATTACCTCTCCTGAGTGTTTTGTTTCATATCCAAACTGCCTGTCGAGGGATGTCGTTTTTTTGGCTAATTAGACATTTTAAGGTCATCTCCCTTGGTGTTTCATTTCTGCAGAATTTATGATGAAGTACGATCGGTTTGTCCTGAACTGACTGTTTATCAGAGGTGTGATCCACACCCACACACCACACACACACACACACACACACACAGCCAAAGGTACAGTAAACACAAGGGCTCAACAAGAACAAACACTGACCTGCTCAGGGAATTTTTTTTCCCCTAAAGGTTCCTTTCTTTTAAAAACCTTCGCCTCCAACTCAACGAGGTCACTGGCTACACATTTCCGACGCATGTTACTACAGGTGTAAAAAAGCAGTCTGTCCCCTAACCAGTGTTGTAAAACCGGTGTGCTGGGAAGTGAATATAAGCACTCTCAAACACTGCTCCCGTGCATTGAGTGTGGTTTACGAGTCACCTGTGTAGGGAATGAAGGACACTGCGATGCTCTCATGACGTCAGCCCGTGAGGTGTGCAGTAATGTATGCAGAGACACATGTAGCACTCAAAACACATGTGGGTTGGGCAGTTACAGACCCTGTGTGGGTGTGTGTGGTGGGGGTGTGTGGTGTGTGCGTGCGTGCGTGTGTGTGTGTGTGTGTGTGAGTGTCTGCTGTGTGGGAACACTGGCAGCATCATGATTGCTGTCCCGTAGGATTCAGCAGGAGGAAAGGAGAGAGAATGGGAAAAAAAGAAACAAAGAAACTATATTCCTTATACCTCCTGCAGTGGTTTCTATAGGATTAGGTGACACGTTATTTTAAGAAATCCGTGTTACAGGCTATTTATACATTAGTATTTGGTTAGGGTAAGGATTAGGGCTTGGCGTTTGGGGTAGTTGCATGTAATTATGCATAATTTATTGTTATTATTAACTAATACAGGTAACGTGTCACAACAGGGGACACCTTAATGTGTGATAATGGGTGACAGGATTTTTTTTGTTTTGGCAGGAGGCCCTTTTTATTTTTTTATTTTTTTTTTACAGAAATATACAAATACTGTAGTGTTATTACTGATACATTGTTGTAGATGGTTAATTTTTGTTTCCTTTGTTTTCCCTTGTTGCGCTTAGCCACAGATATGGTCTGAGCCCTTACTGTGTGTTTGTTGTGGGATATGTGAGGGGCATGTTTGTGTCTTATTTAGTTCTGTTTGCGTCTTTTTATTTTTCTTAGTTTAGTGTCTTTGATACAATGTATTGTGTGTTTTCAGCTTGTCAGACCAGTTGCACCGTAGTGCCTAGTGTCCGGAATCCCTGGACCCCTCCTCTCCACAGCCTGTCCAATCAGAAGCCAAGATGGTAATTTCTGACCCCGATCATTTACATATGCATCCACATTGCGCCTCATTTGCAAGCATGTTTTTTTAGTGTAAGCAGATTTTTCTTTAGTCCAGAGGGACTGAGGATGTACAGTCCACAACACTGACACAACAACACCGAGCTTTGTGTAGTTCCTGTACAAGAGCACAAGAGGGCATCTGGCTGGACTGTTCAAGTAGATGCTGACATTAACTTTGAAATCTAGACATCAGCTATTTCCACGTCTGTAGAGAAATTTGAACATGCAGTACTGGCCCAAAAGTTTGGACCAAGTATGATCTCTTTGTTTTTCAAAGAAGTATTTTATTCTCACAGAGGCCACATTTATTTGATAAAAATGCAGTAGTAATAGTTATATTGTTGAATATTTTTACAATTTAAAAGCAAAAATGTAATGTATTCCTGTGAGGTGAAATGTAAACAAATTGTAATATTCTGAAATATTATTAAAATTTAAAATAACCGGTTTCCTATTCTAATATCTTTAAAAATTTTTAATTTATTCCTGTGATGCAAAGCTGAAATTATATTTTAAATTGCCTGCCATCTGCATTTAAACCAAAAAAACCCCTGTCCCTAAAGTTATTGTGAAAAAAAAGTTATCAAACAAATGTTTTATTCTTTAATATCTGGGAACATAAATTTTTATTAGTTATTACAGACCAAAATTTGGGCTTAAATTGTTATATTCCATGAACGCTTTGGGACCTAAGACCTAAGGTTTTTTTTTTTTTTTAAGAAGACAGTCCTGCAGGCTATTGCAGAGAGTAAAATCATTTCAAAATATTAAAGTTGAAATCAAAAAGTTATACAAGTTTACATTTTACTGTAAAGAAAAATGAACTGTACCAATTTTATTTACATTTATATGATATATAGATTATATATATATATATAATATATATATAATATATATATATATATATATTTTATTGTATATCAAACTAAATATAAAAAAAAATAAAAAATCCAAAATTGCAATAAAATTAAAGCCTTATGTCCAAATAATTTATGTTCCAAATTTGAAGTTGATATAAAAAAATATGTGAGGTTCCCGTGAGATTTTATTTAGGACGTTACATCACAAACAGCCACCGGGTGCCATCAAAACTCAAAAAGATGTCAAAGTACAGTTTCAATGGTAACACAGTGTCTGATTTCAAAATGGTGTTTTCGCAGGATGAATTTTTTGAGGTTTTAAAGCTTTCAGATAATTTATAATTTATGATGATTACTAAAATACGTGACAGAGAAAAAAGACAATGAAAAAGAGCACCAAGATGACACTAAAGGGGTTAAACTAGTCAGGTTTAGAGCTAAATTAAATTATCGCTCAGTAGGGGCTAAGTCTGCAATTACCATTCTTTAAAAAAAACATCAAAAAGTCAAGTTTTTAAACTGTATTCAGTCATTTCCCAAATTTTAATAAAATGCCACATAATATTTAACATGACCTGATTTTACTAACATTTTTACTAAGAAATGTGACTTATGTTTTAAGCTATTTATTTATATGCATTTGATCAAATGAGTACTTGCATGCATCCAAACATCTACCCCATGACCAAACATGCACCATGTCAGCATACTTCACATATGCAACATAAAAACATATTCATACACATGCAACCTCCTCCAGATAACCTCATCTACAGGAAGCACACGCACAAAACCTCAACTCATCAGAAACATCTAATGAGTCCTCGTCAAGCAAACCCCCCCCATACTCTCTCTCTCTCCCCTGCCACACAGACACGGCACTTTACAAGGACTGATTGATGCTGCAAAGACCACAATATGATAATTAACTTGCTGAATTTAGAGATTATGCTGTTAATTAGTTTTGCAAAATAAAGATAAGTAATAAAGGAGCAGATGGTTGAATAAAGCCCTCGAGATGGAGGGCTACTGCTCTGATGGGGCTCCGGTGGCAGATATGAAATATGAATCTGACTGGCCCCGCACACATCGTTCACAGTCCCTCTGTTTCTCTCTTTCTCTTGCAGTCGTTCGCAGTCAGGCCTTGCGTGATTCGTTCCACGTGATTCATTTCGTTCTAGTCGTGTAAAAACGTGGAGATCTGGAAGGGTGTTGCTCTGTAAACTAATTTGCCAGATAGATCGGTCTGCCGGAGGATGGCTGTTAAAGTAATGCTCTTTTCTTGTTTTGTTTCATGAAAATGAATGCGTCCTCCGTCCCTGTGGGCCATGGTTACACACCTCACCTGCTGGGGGGGCGTTTGTTAACTCTCGCACTGACTGCTTTCCGGGCCATGGTTTTCAATCGTGGTTTCCTACAAAGGCTTTTTAAAAAAAAACAAGTCAGCTTTGGAGAAATAAACTTCTCAGCGACTGTCATCCTGAAGACTGGATTTTCTGTTTGTGTTTACGTTTTCACATTAACTGAAATAAATGTTAAAATACATATTTGGTGTAACTTTATATATGCATGTATGAGAGGGTTGCCAAGGTAGCATTTCTAAATAAACTTAATTTAGTTAAACTTGATGTATTAATTTAACTAAAACTGAAATAAAAATGAATGAAATCTGTATAGATATAAAAAGGAAAAAATGGCTAAAAATGACAAAAACACACTTAAACTTAAAATCAAAATGAAACCTAAAACATGTTCAATCCTAAAACTAAAACGAACAGAAAATTTAACTAATATAAAAACTGATTCAAAATAATAAAAACAAAAAAATTGTGTCTAAATTTATGTGGATTAGACATTTAAATTTATTGATTTATCTACATTATTGCTCAAATGTTCACAGAAGTCCCTGTGTGGTGGTTAAAATGTTTTTGTAAACATGTTTTGGTTAAAAAAAAAAAAATAGTAAAAATTAAATTATTTTACATTTATTTAAAAATATTTTGCTTATTTTTATTTTCTTTTTTTTATTTATTTACTTATTTCCAGCTTCCATGTAATCAAACACTTCATTGTCACAAAAATTATATAATTTTATTATTAATGAATTAATTTTTTTTTTTTTTAATTTAGTTTTTTTTTTATTAAATTAAATAAAATTTTCAGTAAATTAATAGATGTATTTAATAAAATTATTTTAATAAATTATTTAAACTTTTGTATCGGTGTTAGTGCAGTGGCTATTGAGAGTCAATATCATCAAAATACTGAAAAAATATTTTTAAGTAGTCAAACCCTAGTTGTTGTTATTATCGTAGGTTGCTCACAGTGAAGAGACAAAAGCTCTTGGCGCTGAGGTCTGTGTGCTGCACACGCTAGAGTCTACGCCAGGGAAAGGCAGATTTCCCTGACAAGAGAAAATCACAGGCAATCATCCAGGAATAGGAATTAGCTACGACAGCTCTCTACTCCTGTGGAAGAGCTCTGAGGGAAGCAGATCTGTTTAAAGCTGTGATGAATATGTTGTTTTAATCCTTGCCTCTGGTTTTCCGCAGAAGTTAATTATTCTAATCTTCAGTTCTCGCCTCTAGTTTAGCCTCCTGATCCCAGAGAGAGAGAGAGATAGCAGCATGTTTTCCTCATTTCGCTGCGGAAACTATAGACAAAACTGCTGCTGAAGAGAGCGAGGTTTTATGGTTAAACGCAATGCAAATAGACAGATTTTTGACCGTCGGCATAAAGTCTGTTGCACATTGAAGCATTGCAGCTTATTGTGGCCAGAAACTCCCACTTATTCAGGAATGGCCCTCTGACTGACATGTAACATGTCCAATCGCAGCTCGGTGTTTTGAATGTGACATTTAACCCAAAGCAAGCAGATAAAACTAGGTATATTCTTCTTGCAAAGTCAGCTAAGATGACAAAAAGTTAGTAATAGATGTTGACCTGACCTCTGGCCTCTCTCTCACCTGCAGAAGCTGAAGGCGGCCCTCAGTCACCAGATCCCTCAGGTAACCAACGGCGATGCAGGTAACATCCAGAGCAGCTCGGCCAGCGAGACTCCGCCCCGGCCCCGCCTCCAGCTGAGGAAGCCACGCCCACAGTCACACTACAGCAGCCGGCCCACATCCACGACAGAAACACCTGTATGTGTTATTAAGTGTCTCTTGCAAATAATCCTGAAAGATATTAGGTATCATATAACTAACACAGCACAACAGGTTAAAAATGTATTTTGATTTTGATGTATTTTGTATAATTTTAACATTTCAAATTTAACAGTAGTTAATCGGATTATGAGAATCCATAATGAGGGATCGTACACTTCCGTTCAAACTATGGGTTTAGAGAGTTTATGAAAGTTTTTTTGTGTGCATTTAATTTGATCTAAAATACAATAAAAATCAGTGATATATTTTGAAATATTATTACAATTTAAAATAACTGTTTTATAGTTGATATAATTTATTTGATCAAAAATACAGAAAAAAACAATATAACATAAAATAATGGCTTCTACTTTTTTATTATCACACGATCCTTTAGAAATCAGACTAATATAAGATTTTTTTTTTTTAATTATTATTAATGCTGAAAACAGTTGCCCTACTCAATATTTATGCGAAAATAATTCTTTAATTAATAAAAAAGTATATGAACTATATATTTTTTTATAACAAATGTATTTTTTTTTGTCATTTTTTATTAGTTTAATGCATGCCTTGCTGATTAAAATATATATATTTTTTTGTATATTGAAAACTCTTACCTTTTAAGTGGTAGTTTTTTTAGATGTATAAATTAGCATTAATGTAGACTAGCTGATGTCACGATAGCTAATGCAGGTTAACGAATTCAGCCTTATGGTAAAGTGTTATTAATAATTGCTTAAAAACATGCAAATTTAAAAAGAGAACTGTTAATATTTAATAAAACAGCTTATAAGCTTTCCGTGGTGCATTTAAGTCTAGTGCGTTTCTGTCTTCGTCATGCTTTGGCAGGTGCAGCCCTTGATTTAATTCTTCTAAAAGGTGTTGGTGTTTGATTGTGGGCCTGTGCAGGTGTCTCCGGCCCAGCACAGCTACAGCCACAGGCGGGCGGCGGCGGAGAAAACACCACCAGCGAGGACCCGGACGAGAAGAGGCGGAAGTTTCTGGAAAGGAACAGAGCGGCTGCGTCTCGCTGCAGGCAAAAGAGGAAAGTCTGGGTGCAGAATCTGGAGAAAAAAGCGGAAGACTTGAGCAGCATGAACGGACAGCTACAGGTACACACACACACACACATCTTCGAGTGTGTGCATTGGAGAGCCAGACAAAGATGGTGATGAAGTCATTAATGTAAATTAAGAAGTGTGTTTGCATGACAGCCACGGCGTGATTGTTGGAGTCTCCTGCATCGATATGGCCCTGTCAATAAAGACGTTTCCTCCAGATGTCATCGGCACACGAGCGTGTCGTCTGTTCTGTCGGAGCGTTTTTTGAGCTGCCCTGGAACTCTCCCAGGGAAAGCCGTCTCTTTCTCAACCCCCGTTTCGTAGCAGGCAATTAGGATCCGCCGCTGGACAAGTTCGAAAACAGTTCACGTAACCGTTGTCTCTGCTGATAACGGAGAGTGCGGCTCGGCGCTGGCACATTTCAGACAATTTAATGAGATGTGCCACTGTTTATTTGCACGCTGTCTTTTTTATTTGTCCGTTTAAACAAAGCGCAGTGGTTTCGCGAACAAAAACCAAGCGGGTGGGGGGAAGTGCGATTAATGTGTGGGTTATATGAAGGAATAAACTAACATGAAAAACAGATGGAGAAGCGAAGAAGGGTGTAGAACAGAAAGCTCGGGACAGTATGTTTCTTCTGAGGGGAGGTGTTTTTTACGAGTACATTTATCAGCGCTGGTGTAATTGTCCCTCTCTGCCCCGTTGGCCCCAGCTGATAGGAGCGTAGAGCTCTAATGATGCTCATTACGTTAACATCATCCTTAACTGGCTTTTTAACGAGGTGTCAGGGTTTGCCGACCAGCGCACGGCGGCACTCGAGCCAAACATCCCCCCTGTGCTGTCTTTATGGATGCAGCCGCTCTGTGAAGACATTAAACACTTTAACGGCCTGATCTTACTGCCTCGCCGTCTCTGAAAACAGCACAAGGGACAGCTGAGATTCATCTGATTTTAGACATTTCGTTTGATGTTTGATTTTTATTTTAATTGTTTTGGGGGGGAGAACTGCACCTGAAGACATATGTCAGTTTAAATGTTCATGTCATTGAAATAATAACATGACTGTATGCATTTGAATTATAAATACCTTGTAGCTAAATAATTCCAGCATGTTAAATGCTTCTTCTTTTCTTTGTTTGTCTGATATCTAGACGTAGACGAATATTTTTGCCTATTATAGGTTAATTAATGGCATTTTTAAGAATTTGTCTTTTTGGACAATTAAGAGATGCCTGTACCAGAGTGTGATTGTTTTTTTTTTCTCTCAGATATTTTAGAGTAAACAACTGTTTCAAGTAAGTCTTAACTATGTTACTATACGCAGTAAAAACAGCAAAATTGTGAAATATTACTACAGTTTAATATCTATTTTATACAGTTTTATATCTATTTGAAATATTGTTTATTTCTGTGATTTCAAAGTTGAATTTTCAGCATCATTTCTCCAGTCTTCAGTGTCACATGATCCTTCAGAAATCATTATAATATGATGATTTGCTGCTCAAGAATTATTTTTTTTTTTTTAATTATCATTGGTAAAAACAGTTGTGCTGGTTAATACTTCTGTGGAAACCATGATGCTTTTTTTTTATTTTATTTTATTTTTTAATAAATTTAAATTTCAGATTTTATTTTATAAATTTAAATTTCAGAATTTAAGAACAGACCGTACAGATTTAACCTTTGATAAATTGAATGCATCCTTCCTGGAAAAAAAGCATCAATTTCAATTGAAAAGCACTGTAAATTTTGAGATTTGGTCAATCAGGGTTGTTGTCTCCCTGCTTTAAAGTTTATTTTGTGATAATTACTTTTCAACTGCATTTTTCTGCTCGTTATAATATACTTCTCGCCTGATAAATAATAGATAAATCTACATAAAATACTGATTTGAAATTGTTTATTATATGAGAAGAAAAATGTACAGACATGAAACAAGCACAGCCACGTAGGAAATCATTTGCCTGGAACGTCAAATTTAAGCTACATTTTTGACCACAGAATGACCGCAGTTAATCAGTCACGTTCCAGGAAGCTAGGCTGTATTACAGTATTTATTACCGTTCATATGTATCTATCAGCCACTGGCCACACTGCTCTGGAGATATGGACATGGCCACCAGTCCACCCGTCTTGTTTTAGGATATTTAACAGCCCCGGAGCCTTGTGAGTTATTTTCCAGTAACTAATAATAATAGCCTGTGGTCAAGCTATTGGAGTCGTGGCTGCACTTTGGTGTGATGTGGAATACAGAAAGAAGAGAAGGAGGGAGGGAGGGATGGCAGTTTGTGGTGAACATCGCCATAGTGTTTTAGCAGCTGTGTTTAAATCTGCTTCTCCTCTGCACACCGTACCAGCTCTGCCAAGATAAAACAGATGGAATGAAATAAACTGGCTGGTGTTTAGACTGCTATATTAAACATCGGCCGTGTTCCTGAGGAAGAGAGAAAGCTTTTAAATCTGCGGCATTGTGCCCTTCTCTCGCACCCGTTCGGCTCTCTGTAAATCCTGTTAAAGTCACCTTCGCTGTTAAACAGCCTGTCTTTAGCGCATGCAGAACAGCACAGCCCCATGGGAGTCCTCACGGCAGACGAGAGTAAATCTCAGCAGAATGGGCGACAGTGTTTCGCTGGCGGAGGGGAGAGCTCTCTCCTGGGACGCTGCCATTAAGCAGCTATAATTGTGTCCCAAAAAAGCTGAAGTGAAGAAGAGCTACTGATCTTTTTTTCTGTTGATTCCTCCTCACTGATCTTGACGGGTAACATGCTTCTTCCTCTCTGTCCAGAATGAGGTGACTCTTCTGCGTAGCGAGGTGGCCCAGCTGAAGCAGCTCTTACTGGCTCACAAAGACTGTCCCGTGACGCTCCTGCAGAAGAAATCAGGATACCACCGTGAGTGACCTCAGCAATTCACATTGTCAGACGTGCATTTGCTTCGTCATCAGACTCCAGAGCTCTCCATTTAAGATTGAGCACTTATGGATCACAACAGCCATAAAATGTGTTTTTTAATTTAGTGATATTTATTGAAAAGCGTCTTGACTCTGCACTTAACATGTTGAATAATAGTCAGAAAAATCTAAAGTTTTGAAACAGAACAATGTTTTTTTAAAACCTTTAGACAAAATTTTTGATTTTCATATTTGATGCACCAGACTCTTATTGCTCATAGAATGATGCAGTAAGAATATGGAGCTCATACTGAAGGAGAAAAAGCACATTATTTTTATTCAGAGGTCCAAACTGAGCAAATCTGTGCAGATGTTGTTGTTTATACGACCAAAAAGTAAGATGGCATATTGATAGCTTGCATTATAAATAATTGAGATCTTTATAATAGTGCAGCATACTTGCAAAAGATGCATATATATTTTCGTTGTCACTTCGTATCTTACAATAATACAGCATATTTTAGTAAGTTGATAATTTAATGCTTATTTTTAGGATCGAAGATTTGTAGTTTTTATTATGATGGAATACAATGATTATCGAGAGATAAACAAATAAATGATCCTCAGAATCCTGCTGTATCATATTTATGATGCATAGCATAACAAAGATGCATGGATATTCAAGTAAACCTAAGTTAACTGTTCGTCTTGAAATATTATTACTATAACTATAAAAATGGTTCTTAAGATTGCTTTTAGTATAGTAGTATAAACTATCAATCAGACAACAGAAGGCATGTAAAAGATACATCAGGATTTTCAGCAAATGATTGCAGTCTAAATTCACAAATCACATTTTTGCCTTTTTTTTCTTGCTTTTTTTTACCAAGTGGTTCACTATAAGGAAAGAAAAACTGGGCACACTGCCATTGCCCAATTTTGCCAAGTGAAACTGAGATTGGAACGAGGCCAGAAAGGACAACGATTTAGATTTGTTGCCCAAGGTGTAACCACACACTGCCCACAAGGCTATAATCATAAATACATGACTATTAATAAATCATTCATTCAGAAACATTCATAAATTGCAGTTACTGGTTTGAGTTACTGGTTTCACTGAACTGACTCAATAATAAGCAGTTACTGAATCAGCATATTACTAATGAAAATGTGTAAATGGACCACTAGTAGGGTACTGGGGCAGTGTTTCCCAACCCTGTGATTCGACTCATTAGTAGAGACACCAAGACCAGACATGCACGGCTAGGGTAAGGGTCAGGAATACAAAATGTGTACAGTTGCTATATCTCCAAAAACAGGGTTAAGAACGACTGTCCTAGGTGCTTGCTTACTGGCATAAGTCAAAAGAGCCTGATATTTCATTCACTATGCCTTAATCTCAGTTGGCAATGAGTTCCTCAGGGTTCAAAACCAGATCTAATCTCACTGAATGCTCTTCTCTTCTTTCTTTGAACAGTGAACAAACATCTCTGGACTGGCAGCTGTGCTTAATAGGTTGTAAAGTTAATGGTTTCTTTTTTTTTCAAAATTAGTTTTGTCTGTTTTTGACGATAACAGACGAGTGTTATTCGTAATGAGTAATTTTGATGAAATGTGAAGTGGAAGATGAACTGGTCCTGAGTGTGAAATAACACATATTCATCTCGTCCCATTATTACCGCAGAACGCAGAGGACTCATATATTTGCACAACATCGATGTTCGCTAACAAAATGATCCCTGCTGTATGTGGCGCTGTCCTCTTTAAGATGAGTGATAAAGAGGCATTCAGAAACCGAGGGTTTGTCTGCCATATGCAGCCACTTCATATCAATTAGCTGTTGTCACAGGGACGGAGAAGCAGCTGTGGGAGAGATTGCATGTGCCGGCAGCACTTCCGTGACACTAAAACTTATCGGCCGCCCTCGCCGCTCTACCGGTGCATAAGCACTTTTTGTGCATAATTTGGATATCGCACCATGTCTGATACGTTGCTGGCTTTGCATGTGCATGTGTCTGCCTCATTTTGTGGCTTGTATTGACAATGATTGCTTCCCAAATGAGTGTATTATAGCGTAGAGCCTGACAGAAGTGCTGTTCGGCGACTGCGATGCGCCGCTGCAGCCGTGCAGTTCATTATGCGCAGGCATTGTTAAGCAGCCTGACTGACAGGTCTCATGCATATTATGAGCGGGATGCTTGTCGGGTGAGATTGGGTTGTCAGGGAGCGGTTCATTTGGTGGGTCTTGGCGAGGAAGAGGAGGGTACGGAGATGATCGAAACCATTCCTCAATCCTGTTTATGCTGCCAATGTCGCCCAACACCGTGAGGGGTCATATATTAGTCACCTGTGCAAATGAGACTCCTAGAAGAGCGTCGTTCCATCTTTGTAAACAACGCCGGTTTGTGCCACATTCATCGCAGGACGGAGAAGCCGCAGATGGTCATCACCTGTCAAAGAGCGGTCTTAATGCGGTGAAAAAGTGCAGACGTCAGTGCGGGTTTCATTCGGTCACATGAGCGCTCCCGTCTTGTTTGCTTCATTACAGTCTGTTAGGCCTGAAATATATGAAATCGCATTGTACCTGGTTGGGACAGGTGTAAAATATGGCCGACGTGGGCTTGCTTGGCAAAGCATTTTCGTTTGTTATTGTGTACTTAAGTAAAGTATGTTTCTGGCCTTAAACTCTCTCTGCCCTGGTAGCAGGTGGGTGGAAATTACCCAGACTGCCCTGCAAACAGTGCAGGCCGTGCCTCCGTTTGGCATTGCACAAGCCCCATCTGCTCGCAAGCAGAGATGATGCGAGAGGAGATGTCTCCAGAGCATGCGATGCTGTGTATGATAATACATCACTCCCTTTCCTGCTTAATACCATTAGGAGTAATTACAGATGCCTGAACATGGAGCCGAAGAGAGGAGGAGAGGAGGTTATGATTTTTTGGTTTGTGATTTCGTGCTTGGATGAGTGGAGGTTTGCAAGTCACCAGATCGGAGCCCGGGCAATTCAGAAGCACGCACACACAATCAAATACCCCCGCATTAATTACCAAGTGCCATTTGAGCCGTGCTTGCTTCATTAGCTATATTAATTATCATGGTAGTCTGCATTTCTGTGCGAGTCAGAGCGAGAGCCTTTTTTCATTCGCTTCCTCATCAGGAGCCAATTAATTCAGTGCAACTGCAGAACAGCTGGTGGCATTTGGACCGCGCATCTCTGCCGCTCTCCTGTGTGTGTATCATTAAAATCAGGTGCAGTAATTATCTGTCGCTGCAGTAGTTGGCAGGAAAGAGAGGGGATCGTAGGGAGGGGTGCGCGAGTCTGGCCGCACGCTACAGCCTCTAATATACCCTGATGATGTTGGTTAAAAATGACATTGTAACTTTAATTAAAGGTTACAAAGCAAGCACAGGGATTAATAAAAGACAAAGCATTGGACTGGGAAAGTCTTTAATCGCAATCATGCCAGCAGCTCATCCGCTGCGATAGATCTTTAGATGTTCGCAGGGTCAGCTCACACCATCGCTCAGGGGGGTCAGATTTGGCTGTTTAGCATAGACAGTTAGTGCCTGACGGTAGATGTCAGCACTGCAGCTCAAGAGTCATCAGTCACATGGTGATTACAGGTCAGGTGATGCGTCGCACTTTCAGGGGGTATGTATCAGCTGAGCAACTGTTATTGACATAAATATGTGACCCGTGCTGGCAAGATGAGTCGGTATGCGCATGGTCTAATCTTGAGCTATGGGCAAAAAAAAAAAAAAAAAGTGAAAAATTACAATTTTTGTCGAATTTCAGGTTTTCACAAAAATTAGTTAATTAAGTCCTCGTCTAGTGATCCCAATGCTCCAAATTGTGCTTAAACATCTAAAATGTATTTTCTGAGAGGAGTACCTTTTCTGTGCTCGCTTCTCAGGCTGCCGCTGACATGAATGGCACACGATCCTGATAAATATACACACATACACAGAATTACAGTCTTTAAGTAGGCTTTTCACGCAGTTAAACATATTTTTTTGTAGTGTAGTCTTTTTTTTTTGTATTTTGTACTTTTAACAATACAGATTGAGTCAAAGCAGCTTTACAGTATCACAAAGGAAAATAGTGTGTAATAGTGTTAATTTTGTCAGCTATTTTCAGTCTTAGTCTTAGTCCCATGTAAAAATGTCCTTATTAGTTTTTATCATATTTAGTCAAGCTTATCCTATTAAGTTTAAGTCAAGTTTTAGTTGACTAAATGTCTCAACATTTTAGTCTAGTTTTAGTCCAAGAAAATTTGACATTTTATCAATGAGATTATTATTAATTAACCGTACAACAGTATTAATTTTGGTAGCCATCTTTTATTTAGTCTTAGTCTTACTCAAATGTACATTTTAGTTATCGTATTTAGACAAACTTGTCCTGTTTTTGTTTATTCAATGAAATGTATGAGCGTTTTAGTCAGTGAAATCTTAGTCACATTTTCATCATTCTGTATAATGCTTAAACTGATAAAAATTATAATCGTAATGATTGTCATTTGAGAAATTTGCTTTTGCATTTCAGACATTGCACTTTCTCCAGTAAGCACAAATCAACAGAAGGACGACTCGTACACGTGGTTTAGTTTACCTCATCTAGTGTACTGATTTATCATAGGCTTTTTATTATATAAATTAATACCAAAGACTTATGCAGTCTCTCTGTCTACATTATGAAAACAGCTAAAACAAACGAAAAATATTATAACACTGAAATTCCTAGTAATTCCACTAATTACCAAATTGCAATTTCTCTATTAAAACAACAATGATTGAGTAAGTGCATTTATTCAGCGATCACAATCACAAACAATACAGTGGAGATCTCATGACAGAACACAGACCAGCTGAACAACGCTTTCATTTAGATCACTAAACTCCAGTTTATTTTTCAGATCAGCTTCCACAATGAGGAGCGAGCGCGTGCACATGGTTGCCAGATTGCTTACAATAAGCAAAACACCGGGCAGAACATGTATCAATTTAACAGCGAAGCTCTGATTCAGGGATTAGAGCTCTTGATATCTGGCAACCGCACTCATGAAAGCTCTCGTAGCAGACCTAGAGTAGACCAGACATTTTGTGTCTTTTTTTTTTTTTTTTTTTTTTGACGCTAATAGATTTTGGTAAAGTTTTTATTTTTTTGAACACTTTTTAGTTTTGTCTTATTTCGTCAAAGAAATTGCATGTTGATATAGTCATAGTTATCGTTTATTGACCTTATTATCGTCTTGTCTTAGTCATGGGAGAAAAGCTCCCCAACGAACATTTTTCATCATCGTCTTCATTAACTAAATTAACACTATTGTGTAATAATGCAAAAGTACAATAGTAAACACTCAATTTTCAGTTAAAGGCAGTTCGTCACTGAATTCAATGTTAATGTCTTCGTCCAGCTCAGTTCAGTTTAAACCAGTGATCTTAAACTCGACTGCTGGAGGGCCACAGCTCTGCAGAGTTTAGCTCCAGCTCACACCTGCTTGGAAGTTAATGCACTAGGCCTATTTGTTTCTTTCTTATATTTGTTCTACTGGTGTTGTTGTTGTTTTGCATCTGTTCTTATTTTTAATAACAAAGAAAATAAAAAATGATTAAATTGTGATTATTAATATAGTAATTAATATTAAGAAAGGAAGTGGAGGAAACAATGCAGTGTTGCTCTTGATTCTGCTTTGGAACCTTCAGAAAACTTCAACTTGATTTTTCTCAGAATTGAGTTTGCTGACTCGATCGACTTCAAACGTGTGAAGCTCAGTCATTTTTCATCCAATTCCAACAAAACACATCATTTTAAGGGTTGAAAATAAAAATAACTCCTTTTTGAAAATGTGCTCATTGTGACTCATTTTGCCAGACAGAAGGGTCAGGTAAAGCTTTGGTTTTGTTCTAACAATTTTTGATTTGATCTGTTGTTTTGTTGTGTTGTTGTTTTAGTTTTTACTACATGATTATTTTGCCAAAATAATACACCATAAGCTTACTCATTAGTGTTATTATCAATGTTACACAGTTTAAATATATCAAAACAAGGGGATGAATACCTCTAATTATTGCACTTTATGTAAATTAGTATGTCTTTTTCAATATTTCTTATTTTTTATAATTTTGTATTGTATTTGTATTTTGGTATGGTGTTATTTATTTATTTTTTTTAACATCAACTGGAGCAGCGCTTCAAATTTTGCCATAAATAAATAAATAAATAAACACATCTTTAGAGAAAAGAAGAGGGAAAATAATGTAACTGCGAGACGAAGGGGAAGTTATTTTGAGTAAAGATTAAGAGGAGAAGACACATGAATAAAATAAATTGTGCATTGATATTTATAATAAATACTGCAATATTACATTAAAAGAAAAGAATTTGTAATTTGTTGAATTGTCAAGTTCATGTTAAATTAAGGTGCAATACTATGTTGGAGTATCAACCAGAGATGCAATGGATTATTTACAATATATGTGTAGTGTTAACGGAATAAAAATACGATTTTTTTTTTTTTTTTAATATCAGGGTTATTGTCAACAATACCAGTATTATTACAAGACTCCTGACCTTTTGTAGTACAGCCAGTGATTACAGACACTTCACATGATGTATCTTTATATGGGTGGTATTGGTGTCCAAATCCCAAAATACTTGTACCAAGTGCTATCCTGTGGATATCTAGGTACAATCAGCTGTACAACAGTGTCGATTGCATTAAAAAAAAAGATTTTTTTTTCACATGTTTACCCCAACACTACTTTAGACAGTAACTAAACAGACTGCACTGCGTGTGAAAGCGGTTGAGAGCTGCTAATGGGTGTTGTCTGTGTGTTTCAGAGCTGGAGAAGGAGGACAGCTGCGGGGAGATGTCTGTTCCCAGCAGCCCTCAGAGCGAGGCCATCCAGCACAGCTCCATCAGCACATCCAACGGCCTCAGCTCCCTCGCATCCGGCCCCGCTCTGGGGCCCGCCGCAGACCACAGCACCGAGGAGGAGGACGACTCACACTCTTCCTCTCACGCCCAGTCTTCAGGAAGCTGATCCGGCCTCTGATTGGTCGCATTGATTCCCGGCTGCCATGTTGAATGAGGATGGCGAGAGCTGTTCTCATTTGAGCTCTTTTCAATCCAGCGCATTCTTACAAAGAGTTGTGAGTAGGCACTTGGGAGGTTATGCAGAAACTGTAGCGATTGTTTCATGGTTTTTCCATTTGTGGTGTGTTCATTGAGGACGGGGACGGAACGGTTCACGAGTGTCCGGATTCATAGCGAGAGGAAAGAGACTTACCCAAGCACGATCAGAGGCTTGACGACCGAAGAATTGGCCACTTTATAATTTATTCGCCTTTTATATTTTGCACACGAAGCGAGTGAAATGTGTTGTTTTGTTGTTGTTTTTTTTTAAGCGATCTTTGTTTTAAGTTCTTGACACAAGCAGTTCCAGCAGGAGTAGCTTTAAAACAAGTCTTGTAGAAATAGTGAGGTGGTGTTGTGTGAATGTTTCAGGCATGTTAAAGGAAGACTTCCAGACATGAATGATTGTTCACTGGGCAGTGACTTTTCAAATGCTTACTTCGATATGTGCCATTTATTTGGTAGCAGGTTACTGAAATTACAACAACACATTTCTTTTAGTTTCATTACAGTGAAGTTTAGGTGAAATAGACCTGCCTGAGAGCTTTTCATGGACTTCTTTTGATAAGAACCTTGATGCTTTTTTATAAGTGTATTTTTCTGCTTAACTTACAAAGTGGCTGACTTTGTATTTGTGGTGTCTGACTCTTAGAAACATTGAGTTCATTTCTTTCTGATTACAGTGTAATTAAGGAAGCATTGTATATGCCATCATGATGAAATCATTGTATGTGATCTCTACTTGGTACTATGACCACAAAAAAAAATCACCTGAACAAACTTTTAAATAAGGCTTTCTCTGGCCTACCTGTGGAACTGTTTTTAGGTATTCTGTCTTTAGCATTAAACTCCACAAAACTGAACGGATGACGGATATAAACTGTCTTTTTAAGTGCTACTATTAAGTTAGTGACAATTACGCAGTAAGAAAAATAGATGAAGTCTTTCGTTATCATCCTCTTCTCTCTTGAAAATCTATTGGCTTACTACTGTGTAGTTCTACAGGACTGTGCTGCATTTGGTTCTGCTCTTAAATCAACTTGATTCTGGTTTCAAAGGTGAATTTGTCTGACTTTACATGCATGACTGAATTCTCTAAGAGAATCGGAGCAGTGTTTCAATCATGTCTTGTTACTCTTAGATTTTCAGCCAAGAAAAGGGCAGCTTTACAATTGGGGTTTTGTTCTTATTTACTAGGTCCACTTTGGAAAAAAAAAGGATGTGGTAATTATTGTGTTGGCGGTCAACTTGTAACTCGTGAAAGTTATGTATAAATTATAATAAATTAATAAAATGTTGTAATAAATCTTTTAATAGCTATTTAAAGCATCTGTCATTTTGTAGACTTTGTCACTGGATGAAACCGTGATGTTTTTTTAATTGTCTTGTGTCGTGATATTTTGCTTTGTAAATCCTGCCATCTAGTGGAGAATCCTGGAACATTCAACAGCTTTGCCAAAACATTTGGGTGAACTGTTGTAGCTGTTGATTTGCTGGTAAGTTGAGTTTTTGTGTGCAAACTGCTCGTTTATTTTAGGATACACGTTTGAAAGGAAAAGGAATATCATCTCTGTGAGTATGATAATTCATAAACCGTAAGACCGCCTGATCTTCTCGTTCTTCAAAATACAGTAAATGAAGAAAGAAAAAAAGTCGTATTAAATGCACAACTTACTGCTCACTCAT